>NC_134487.1:232801313-232919579 GCF_040206685.1 Ascaphus truei | reverse complement strand
GGGGGAGAGAGAGCAGGGGGGGGGGGAGAGAGCAGGGGGGGGGAGAGAGCAGGGGGGGGGGAGAGAGCAGGGGGGGGGAGAGAGCAGGGGGGGGGAGAGAGCAGGGGGGGAGAGAGGGGAGAGAGCAGGGGGGGGAGAGAAGCAGGGGGGGGGAGAGAGCAGGGGGGGGGAGAGAGCAGGGGGGGGAGAGAGCAGGGGGGGGAGACGAGCAGGGGGGGGGGAGAGAGCAGGGGGGGGGGGAGGAGAGCAGGGGGGGGAGAGAGCAGGGGGGGGAGAGAGCAGGGGGGGGGAGAGAGCAGGGGGGGGGAGAGAGCAGGGGGGGGAGAGAGCAGGGGGGGGGAGAGAGCAGGGGGGGGGAGAGAGCAGGGGGGGGAGAGAGCAGGGGGGGGGGAGAGAGTAGGGGGGGGGAGAGTAGGGGGGGGGGAGAGCAGGGGGGGAGAGAGCAGGGGGGGAGAGAGCAGGGTGGGGGAGAGAGCGGGGGGGGAGAGAGCGGGGGGGGGGGAGAGAGCGGGGGGGGGGAGAGCGGGGGGGGGGGGAGAGCGGGGGGGGGGGGGAGAGAGCGGGGGTGGGGAGAGAGCGGGGGGTGGGGGAGAGAGCGGGGGTGGGGGAGAGAGCGGGGGGGGAGAGAGCGGGGGGGGAGAGAGCGGGGGGGGGGGAGAGAGCGGGGGGGGGAGAGAGCAGGGGGGGAGAGAGCAGGGGGGGAGAGAGCAGGGGGGGAGAGAGCAGGGGGGGGGAGAGCAGGGGGGGGGAGAGAGCGGGGGGGAGAGAGCGGGGGGGAGAGAGCGGGGGGGAAGAGAGAGCGAGCGGGGGGGGGGGGGGGAAGATAGCGAGCGGGGGGGGAAGAGAACGAGCGGGGGGGGGGAAAGAACGAGCGGGGGGGGGAAGAGAACGAGCGGGGGGGGGGGAAGAGAACGAGCGGGGGGGGGAAGAGAACGAGCGGGGGGGGGAAGAGAACGAGCGGAGGGGGGGGGAGAGAACGAGCGGGGGGGGGGAAGAGAACGAGCGGGGGGGAGAGAGCGAGCGGGGGGGGGGAGAGAGAGAGCGGGGGGGGAGAGAGAGAGCGGGGGGGAAAGAGAGCGGGGGGGAAGAGAGCGGGGGGGAAGAGAGCGGGGGGGAAGAGAGCGGGGGGGAAGAGAGCAGGGGGGAAGAGAGCGGGGGGAAGAGAGCAGGGGGTAAGAGAGCGGGGTGGAAGAGAGCGGGGAAGAGAGCGCGCGGGGGGGGGGGAAGAGAGCGAGCGGGGGGGGGGAAGAGAGCGAGCGGGGGGGGGGGAAGAGAGGCGAGCGGGGGGGGAAGAGAGCGAGCGGGGGGGGAAGAGAGCGAGCGGGGGGGAAGAGAGCGAGCGGGGGGGGGGAAGAGAGCGAGCGGGGGGGGGAAGAGAGCGAGCGGGGGAAGAGAGCGAGGGGGGGGGGAAGAGAGCGAGCGGGGGGGGAAGAGAGCGAGCGGGGGGGGGAAGAGAGCGAGCGGGGGGGGAAGAGAGCGAGCGGGGGGGGGGAAGAGAGCGTGCGGGGGGGGGAAGAGAGCGAGCGGGGGGGGAAGAGGCGAGCGGGGGGGGAAGAGAGCGAGCGGGGGGGGGGAAAGAGGAGCGAGCGGGGGGGGGGGAAGAGAGCGAGCGGGGGGGGGGGAAGAGAGCGAGCGGGGGGGGGGGAAGAGAGCGGAGCGGGGGGGGGAAGAGAGCGAGCGGGGGGGGGGAAGAGAGCGAGCGGGGGGGGGGAAAGAGAGCGAGCGGGGGGGGGGAAGAGAGCGAGCGGGGGGGGGAAGAGAGCGAGCGGGGGGGGGAAGAGCGAGCGGGGGGGGGGGAGGAGAGCGAGCGGGGGGGGGGAAGAGAGCGAGCGGGGGGGAAGAGAGCGAGCGGGGGGGGGAAGAGAGCGAGCGGGGGGGGGAAGAGAGCGAGCGGGGGGGGGAAGAGAGCGAGCGGGGGGGGGAAGAGAGCGAGCGGGGGGGGGAAGAGAGCGAGCGGGGGGGGGGGGAAGAGAGCGAGCGGGGGGGGGAAGAGAGCGAGCGGGGGGGGGGGGAAGAGAGCGAGCGGGGGGGGGAGAGAGCGAGCGGGGGGGGGGGAAGACGAGCGAGCGGGGGGGGGGAAGAGAGCGAGCGGGGGGGGGAAGAGAGCGAGCGGGGGGGGGGAAGAGAGCGAGCGGGGGGGAAGAGAGCGAGCGGGGGGGGGAAGAGAGCGAGCGGGGGGGGAAGAGAGCGAGCGGGGGGGGGAAGAGAGCGAGCGGGGGGGGGGGGGAAGAGAGCAAGCGGGGGGGGGAGGAAAAGAGCGAGCGGGGGGGGGAAGAGAGCGAGCGGGGGGGGGGAAGAGAGCGAGCGGGGGGGGGAGAAGAGAGCGAGCGGGGGGGGAAGAGAGCGAGCGGGGGGGGGAAGAGAGCGAGCGGGGGGGGGGAAGAGAGCGAGGCGGGGGGGGGGAAGAGAGCGTGCGGGGGGGGGAAGAGAGCGAGCGGGGGGGGGGAAGAGAGCGAGCGGGGGGGGGGGAAGAGAGCGAGCGGGGGGGGGGAAGAGAGCCGAGCGGGGGGGGGGAAGAGAGCGAGCGGGGGGGGGGAAGAGAGCGAGCGGGGGGGGGGGAAGAGAGCGAGCGGGGGGGAAGAGAGCGAGCGGGGGGGGGGAAGAGAGCGAGCGGGGGGGGGAAGAGAGCGAGCGGGGGGGGGGGAGAGAGCGAGCGGGGGGGGAAGAGAGCGAGCGGGGGGGGAAGAGAGCGAGCGGGGGGGAAGAGAGCGAGCGGGGGGGGGGAAGAGAGCGAGCGGGGGGGGGGAAGAGAGCGAGCGGGGGGGGGGAAGAGAGCGAGCGGGGGGGGGGAAGAGAGCGAGCGGGGGGGGAAGAGAGCGAGCGGGGGGGGAAGAGAGCGAGCGGGGGGGGGGAAGAGAGCGAGCGGGGGGGGGAAGAGAGCGAGCGGGGGGGGAAGAGAGCGAGCGGGGGGGGAAGAGAGCGAGCGGGGGGGGGAAGAGAGCGAGGCGGGGGGGGAAGAGAGCGAGCGGGGGGGGGGAAGAGAGCGAGCGGGGGGGGGGAAGAGAGCGAGCGGGGGGGGGAAGAGAGCAGCGGGGGGGAAGAGAGCGAGCGGGGGGGGGGAAGAGAGCGAGGCGGGGGGGGGGAAGAGAGCGAGCGGGGGGGGGGAAGAGAGCGAGCGGGGGGGGGGGGAAGAGAGCGAGCGGGGGGGGGGGGAAGAGAGCGAGCGGGGGGGGGGAAGAGAGCGAGCGGGGGGGGGGAAGAGAGCGAGCGGGGGGGGAAGAGAGCGAGGGGGGGGGGAAGAGAGCGAGCGGGGGGGGGGAAGAGAGCGAGCGGGGGGGGGGGAGAGAGCGAGCGGGGGGGGGGGGGAGAGAGCGAGCGGGGGGGGGGGAGAGCGAGCGGGGGGGGGGGGAGAGCGGGGTGGGGGAGATAAAAGGGGGAAAGCTCAGCCTCAACACTGACAGATCTGCAGACCATCGCTTGACAGTCCTGTTTATATATTCATATATACACATGGTAATTATATAATGTGGGGGGCATACAGTAGTAACTAGCATCCCCCCTCTATTTTTTTTCCACTCACCCTCCCGCTCCCGCCAAGGCTTCTCTCCGCCCGGCCGCACCACGATATGCCAGGGTTACTGAATCACAGTGCGACGTCCTGATAACGGCGCCATACCTTGGGAAGGTTAGGGGAATTAGTTTACAGTATTACAGAAATTAGGTGAACTTTTTGGCCGCCATATTGGTGGAGGCATAGAAACGTAACTGCAGATTCGCCGATTTGATTGAGTTTGATGCGGTGAAAAATTACATTTTGATGTGTGGGACTCCGTCATCTTGCAATTGAGAAAGACTAGTAATGAGCGACATTGTGTACTAAGTGGGTCACTGCCTATGGAATAAAAAAAAATGCAGTTTTCCCAGGTGGGGAGGTTAAGTGATTGTGTAACTGAGAGAGTACTAACTGTGCATATGTAGTCTCAGAGTAATGACATCTAGAACTGTGACAAACCAGCACCGAATGAAATAATCACATATTGTACGCTCCTGAAAAGTAACAGTCTAATCTGGATGTGAGGAAATACTGTGTCCTGGGATGTAGCTGGTATGAAGAGCGGAGAACAAGGGGTCAACGTGTTCCTGGGCAGTGGATATTCACAGTTGAGTGCAAATAGCCACACGGCTATTCGCACTCAGTAAAACATCCCAGCCTGGAATCGAACCCTTGTCCCCTTACGGCTATTCGCACTCAGTAGAACTTAACTGAGTGCGAATAGCCAAGCTGTTATGAACAGGTTTCTATGCCTTTATTCACCACGAAAATATCAGAAAGTCTTATAGCTCAGTGGTTATGCAGCAGTTATGCAGCAGGCCATTCGCATAGTGGACCAGGGTTCCATTCCTGGCAGGGATGTTTATTTTTTCCATTTTATTTTCTACTGAGTGCGAATAGCCGTGCGGCTATTTGCACTCAGTAGAACTTAACTGAGTGTGACTAGCCGAGCTAGTAGACTTAACTGAGTGCGAATAGCCGAGCTGTTATGAACACGTTTCTATGGAACTTAACTGAGTGCGAATAGCCGAGCTACTGAGTGCGAATAGCCGAGCTAGTAGAACTTAACTGAGTGCGAATAGCTGAGCTGTTATATACAGGTTTCTATGCCTTTAATCACCGTACTAATGGCCTGGAGCATAACCACTGAGCTATAAGACTTTCTAATGCTTTTTAAGGGCACAGAGGCATACAAACCTACTGACAGTACAGTGTTCCTAACAGCTCGGCTATTCGCACTCAGTCCTCAGTTCAGTTGAGGGCAAATAGCCGCACGGCTATTCGCACTCAGTAGGAAATAAAATGGAAAAAAATGCATGCGGCCCATGCACAGGCCTACAACGCGATCTGCGTTCTGAGGGGAGAGAGAACGTTTGCGATGGGAGGGGGGCGTGGCGGTAGGTTTGCGGGGGCGTGGCCATGATGTCCCCGCGGCTGGTACGCCCTCATTGGCTGAACCGCCGGCGCGGCCTGGCCACGCCTCCATCGCAAATGCCAATCTCAAACTCCCCTGCCAGCTTGGGAAAGGTGAGCGACACGGTAGGGACTGGGACGGAAGGAACTGGGTGGGCGGGGCTTGATCGCACAGGCCTGCGCTGTAGTACTTACTTGGACCGCAGCCTTCGGAGCAGCTTACGCGGTGCGTGCGCAGGCGTGTGTAAATGCCGGCGACAGCCCAAGTTTAAATATACGCGCTGAGGGGAGCGGAGGAGGGGTCACGTGACACCAAACATCCAATGGGGATGAGGGACTAGACTCGTCTCCCGCCCCACCTCCGCCACACCCTCGCCCCGCCGCCATAGCGCGCTCACTGCCTCACCTGTCAGGCCACAAAAAAGCACCAGCTTCTGTAGGCGAGGCAGAGCAGGAGCGCGGCCCGAGGCACCATGCCAGAGTCCTTAGGCGCGCTGCTGCTTGGCACTGAGCCTCTGCAGCCGCAATGAGAGCAGCTTTAGCAGGGGCTCGCGCACGCCTGCGGAAGCGTGTCTTAATAAATCTTTCGTTTCTTAGCTTGCCAGAGCGCAGGGCCGGTCACATGAACGTTTCGGCCAATGAGGGCGCACCAGATCCGTGACGTCACTGGCCCCGCCCCCAGACACGCCCACGGACGGCGCGCACTGTAAGGCCATGGAAAGCACTGCTTTCCCTCAGCCTCAGCGCACCTCCGCACGGCTTCAGTCTCTATGGACCTAAGCCTTAGGCTGCGGCCTGGGAGGGAGCGTGGCGTGCTGGCACACGAGCGCTGCGCCCTTGCTCGGCCTGTGCAATTTGTGGCTAGGTGCACGCTCATCTGGGGGCGCGGGCCACAACGGCACTGAGCTGGTTCGCCCTCATTAGGTGAACCTCTTGGAGGCGGCAAATTCAATTTTGCTTGCTCTGCAAGCGTCTCAAGCCCCGATGCTCACCCTGGCCAGACACATAAGGCCTTGGCCAGGGTTCCTGCTGGCGTGCGGAGGCGCGCTGAGGCTCAGGGGAAAGCGGGTGCTTTCCCTGGCCTTATACAGCGCGCCATCTTAATCAGGGCCGCCAACAGCGGGGGAGAAAGGGTTCTGGCGTCCCTGACCCGGCCACCCGGGCCCCAGCGCGGCCGGGCGCCTGTTAATAAAATAAAATAAGAAATTGCTGCAAAAAAAATGGCGGTGTCTCCCTGTGGTAGCGCCGGATGTAGTCATGGTTAAGTTTCCGGCACGCCGGCGTCAGAGGGAGCCCTGTTTCACGTGGGAGCTGGCGAGACAGGTGCTTCATGGCTGATGTCAACTGCTGTGACCCCCCATCGGCCCAGCTTCGGCCCGCCACCGCAGCACACTGGTGCGCGCGTGAGCAGTGGCGTGATGCCTGCAGCGGGGCTGGAGGCAACTGCTGTGACCAGCCTCCGGGCTCCCCGCTGCACCGCCACCCCCACCCTCTGCACCGCCACCCCCACCCTCTGCACCGCCACCCCTCCCTACCCCCCCATGACAGGGCTGTCCCGCCACACACCACAGTCGCCTAGACAACCCACGCAGCCGCGGGAAACCCCTGTACTGCCGTCCCCCCCGCAGCATTGTTCTCCCACCCGCAGTACCGCCACAACCACCCGCAAGCACCCTTGCGCCGCGCCCCCCCCCCCTGCTGGTAAGTCTGATTTTTTGGGTGTGTTTGGGTAATTTTTTTTATATTTATTTTATTGCAGCTATTTTTATATTAATACACATTCTAGTGAGAGAGACAGAGATATATATATATACACATATATATATATATATATACACATATATATATATATACACATATATATATATATACACATAAATATATATATACCACAAAAAGTCACATAAACACACTTAATACAACCTTTTTGTATTAACAATTTATACATTTACATGGCCAGATAGTGGATTTACCCTCTGGCCGAGCAACTATTGGCCCAAGCAGCACATGTGTTTTTTTTTAAATTTCCCGCGCTTGCTGAAACAAAAAAATACTCCCCCTCCCTACCATCTGATTGGCGCGCGCTCCCAGGCTTTGGTGGGCGCGCGGCCAGACTCTATATATTAGCCCGCCCCCAACGAGCAGCCATTCCACGGAGAACACGGACACAGTAAGTATTATTTTTAATTCTTTGTGCCTTTCCTCCTGTCCCGGTTATGTTGGTGTTAGCGGGGCGTTCTCCTGTCCCCGGCTCTCCCCCCCCCCCCCCCCCGGGCGGAAGATGAGAGCGGGGATGCCTCCCATGTCCCGCTTGCCCCTGTGTAAGGCCGCGGGGCGTTCTCCTGTCCCCCGCTCTTCCCCCCCCTCCCCCCCCCCCGGCGGAAGATGAGAGCGGGGATGCCTCACATGTCCCGCTTGCCCCTGTGTAAGGCCGCGGGGCGTTCTCCTGTCCCCCGCTCTTCCCCCCCCTCCCCCCCCCCCCCGGCGGAAGATGAGAGCGGGGATGCCTCCCATGTCCCGCTTGCCCCTGTGTAAGGCCGCGGGGCGTTCTCCTGTCCCCCGCTCTTCCCCCCCCTCCCCCCCCCCCCCAGCGGAAGATGAGAGCGGGGATGCCTCCCATGTCCCGCTTGCCCCTGTGTAAGGCTGCGGGGCGTTCTCCTGTCCCCCGCTCTTCCCCTCCTCCCCCCCACCCGGCGGAAGATGAGAGCGGGGATGCCTCCCATGTCCCGCTTGCCCCTGTGTAAGGCCGCAGGGCGTTCTCCTGTCCCCCGCTCTTCCCCCCCTCCCCCCCCCCCCCCCCGGCGGAAGATGAGAGCGGGGATGCCTCCCATGTCCCGCTTGCCCCTGTGTAAGGCCGCGGGGCGTTCTCCTGTCCCCCGCTCTTCCCCCCCCTCCCCCCCCCCCCGGGGCGGAAGATGAGAGCGGGGATGCTGATAAAAATGCTGATAGAAATAGAAATGCTGATAAAGGTGGAGCCCTTGTGGTTTTATCCACCCTACAATACAAACAGGAGGCATTACGGCAGCTAGGGAATCCGGATCAGTATAAACTTCTTAAAAAGGATCCAACACAGGACTTTATTAGTCAACTAGATGAAATTATTGAATTTGGAAAGATACTTTGTACATTAGACAAACATGAGATTGAATTTTTGAGAAGTCCACATCCCGTGATTCCGGTATTCCACCATCTCCCAAAGATCCATAAGTCACTGGTCGACCCTCCTGGTCGTCCTATAGTGGCAGGTATTGGATCTTTGGGAGATGGGTTATCGCGGTATGTGGACTCTTATCTCAAACCATTGGTACTGGCATTACCGTCATTCATTAAGGATTCCACGGACCTCATGGTAGATGTAAAGGATCTGGAAAAAAGAATACAGATGGGTCACCCTTGACGTGATCTCTCTGTATTCCATCATTAATCACGATCACGGGTTATTAGCTATCACGCACTTTTTAAATTTATCACATCTGTCCACTTCACTTTGCACTTTTCTATTAGAATCTATTAAATTTTTATTAACTCACAATTATTTCTTATTTGATTCACGTTTTTATTTACAATTATTAGGCACTGCAATGGGCACAAGTTTTGCACCATCATATGCAAACTTATTCATGGGGTTATGGGAAGCACAATATATATATCACAGTAATAATTCTTATCGTTCACAAATTATTTACTATAAAAGATTCATCGACGATCTCATTATTATATGGGACGGCGATGAATCATCACTTGTAGCATTTATAAACACACTTAATATCAATAATGTTAATATCAAATTCACTTATGAACAAAATATAAATTACATCAATTATCTGGACCTGCTCCTTTACATAGACCATGACATGCTAATCCAAACTGACATATTTCGCAAGCCAAACTCCCGAAACACACTACTGTCAGCCAAAAGTTGTCATCCACAATCTTTAATCAAAAGTATTCCGAGGGCCCAATTTGTAAGGTTGAGACGGATATGTTCTGATGACGAGAATTTCTCTTTGCAGTCACAAGCACTATTTGAGAGATTCCAAGCCAGGGGTTACAAATATACAGATATCCAGACAGCATACGAGTACGCTATGACTTTGGATCGCCCTGGAATCCTCGATAAAAAGAAAAAAGACAAACATCATAAGGGGTACATACAATCTAAGAGCAAGTATAGTGATATGAGTCCATTATTCATCACGACTTATAGTCGCCAATCCAAGCTTATATGCGACATTGTGCATAAACATTGGCACACCCTGTGCCTTGATAAGGATATTGCTGAGTTTACCTTGAAGGGACCAAAATTTTCATTCCGTAGGGCTAAGACACTAGCATCACACCTCTCGCCAAGTCACTTTCAAACTAAAACTGATCTTAAAAGAATTGGTAGTATTCCTAAAGGTTTTTATGCATGTGGAAATTGTTCCATGTGTAAATATGTTCATAGTACAAAATTTGTCCAAACTGACATCAATGGAAAAAAATATTTTATTAAAGAATTTTTGAATTGTAATACATCCTACACCATTTATCTTTTGAGATGTGGTTGCAAAAAATTATATGTGGGACGAACCATTCGGCCAGTCAAGACCCGCATTGCCGAGCATGTCAGGCTTATTAAAAAGAATGATGTGTCTCATCCAGTTCCCAGACACTTCTCCAGATGCCCTAAAGGGGGAATAGCCAACTTTTCCTATATGGCAATTGAACATATCCCTTGTAACGCTAGAGGAGGCCATAGAGAGGGGGTATTAAATAAACAGGAAATGTATTGGGTGTACACTCTGAACACACTCCATCCGGCCGGCATCAATCAGGAGTGGGAACTGAAACACTTCCTGATGGGGTAATGGCTAAGTTTTGGGGTGGGTTCACAGTGTTCACCCAATTACATTGTGATCTGGGAGGTGACATATTAAGTTACTGTCTGTCATGCGGTTGCCACTGTATTCATGGATATGAATTATGTGAATAAATTGATAAAATGTTTATATCCCTTTAAAGTGAATCTTGATACTGAAAATGCTTTATAAGTACAAAAAAGATTTTATAAGTACTAGATATATGAAATCCTTTGTTATACATCTGTATACTTCCATTAATTGATATAGCTTTATATAATAATAATGATGCTGGTAACTTAAAACATCGGTAGTTGTGTTTTTAAATTTATCCATTATATGTTCTGTTTTGTTTTTAAGATTTTTCATGTGTATGTTGTAAATACCTTGTTGTGCAGCCATTGCTATGGGGATTGTTGGGGAGATAGTTATCCACTTTAATGATTAATCTACCACAGGTGAGGTTTAAATACGTTCCCTGTTTCTATTGGTGGCATACACTCACCACTCCCTATATCTATTTGGCTGCCATACACTATCAGCACTCTTTGAAAAAGTCCATAGCCTGGACGAAACATGTTAGAGTGGTTGCCTGATGTTTGCTGCTAGCGATCAATAAAGTTTTTTTAGACATCCATGCGTTGGCTGCTGAAGTTGCTGTGAACCACGGACCATCTTACCCCCTTCTTCCTGTGTCATCATTTCCGGCGGAGCACGCTGACGCCAGCTACACCAGAGGAGGAAGCCGCTGCAGAATTCCCTGCACCAACAGGGACGGCTTTTTCGTGAGTACTCCTAACCTCCACGCGGTATTTCAGGGAGATTATTGAGGCGGTTAGTGCCGGGCTGTGATTTACTTGGGGGCGCCCCTTAGGGAGGTGTCCCCCTGTACCTCTATCCGGCTTACTATTACCCAACTCCCTGTTTTCAATACCGGAGGCTTATTGTTTCATGAATCATTGCTGGGTCTCTCTTCAATCAAGTTGCCATAAAGTGTGTGCACTACCTGTTAGCAGCCTCGGTATACTGGGTAATTCCATATTCTCTAGCAATCTATTTCTACCTGATGGCTCACGGGCAAGTGAATAAGTGAATAAGTAAATTGTATATGCTTATTTGGACTATCCTGGAAAATTCCAAAATATAAAGGACATTATTTACTCAAGAATTTAAGGATTACTGTTTTTTGCACTTAGGCTTCAGCCAACGCATGAGAGTTTTTAACAAGATATTAATAAATAATTTTTATTTTTAATTCAATACTATTATATTGTTTTTTTGCCATGGAAGATATTGATGTTGAATCAGAGGATACAAATGTGGATACATATGTCAATGCATGCGGGGATAATGCCAAACGTTCAAAAAAAGCTGCCCACTTGTTTAATGAAAGTACTGAGGTTATATGTGAGGAGCCTTCAGACCTCACACATTACTTTGTAAAGCTAGAAAGACTGTTGGTGTTGAATATACGCCTATGGTGGGACATCACCTCATTGAACAACTATATTAGATGTAAAAGAATACCACGAGGTTTGCGAATAAAAAAGACACCAACATTTGGCTTTACCAATATGCAATTTGAGCAGGACTGGACTGATACTCTAAACCAATGTTCCTTAAAGCTAATGGAACTAATCATTCAGCAGAAGTCAAAAGAAAAGGAGCAATTAATGTTGGAAATAAACCTTTTGAGGAACAACTTGAAGCCATTTACTAAAATGGATCAATTTATAAAAACCGACAAAACCCTGCTGACTAATATTGAGACCATAGAGGACACAATAAGTGACAAAAAACAAAGCAAGTTCGAACGAGACCGTGTAGATTATATAAAAGGACAAATTTATTGTTGGCAGAAACCTCAAACAAGAGAGAATGTGGGATCCAATACAGCAAGAGGGTTTAAACCTCAATCCAAAGGATGGTCTAAAAGCAACCCTAATAAGTCTATCTTAAAGGGAAGATCAGCTGACAACTCAGGTGCGGAGTCAGACTACTCAGAGTGCGAATTGAGATCTCACTCTGTATCTTTTGAAGGTTCTACTGAGAGTATACGGGATAACCATGGGAGATCTAGGAGCGACAGCAGGTCATCCATCACATCTAATGGGGCCAGATCAAAAAATCAGGAACAGGCTCCCTCTTCGTCTTCTTTTTTATCCACAGGAACACGATCACGCCGCGAACCAGACGATCGCGGAGAAAACGTGGAAACTCGCGGGAGACCAAAAAGAAAGAAGTACACATAGATGAGTGTGATAATAACGTCATTAATCTCTCAGGAGTGGAACTCTCCCATGCACAATTATCTCTACTAAATAAGGGACTGGGTTTTGCCCCGGTTCAGGACTTCCACTTGTTCCAGACTGTGATTGACCTCCAAAGGTTTACTCGCAAATTATCCTTAAAAAAGTTTTTTATATCAAGAGGACATTTTCAAACTAATAACTTGTCTGACTCTGATAATGATGTTGTATTACCCAATACTGATGATGAACTACCTAATATTGTTACTAATGATGCATTAACTAATATTTCTCTTGATACCTTTCAGGAAACCTGTGTATTATCAGACTTGGACGCATTACTTGAGCAGCAAGGCGAAGAAATCAATGCTTTCTCCCAACCTTTCTTTGGCACCCACTCCTCAGGATTTAAAAAGAAGTCTATCTTCTGCCCCAATGCCAATAGGGGGCCTTTCATTACGGCATTTGAAAGGTTGGTAGAAAGAGACCTTCAAATTTTATCTAAAGGTTTCTCCTGCTCATCTATGCATGCCAATAACCTGACATACACGGAGATTCATGAACTAGACACCTTGAAGCATAACAAAGACATCATGTTTAGAAATGCTGATAAAGGTGGAGCCCTTGTGGTTTTATCCACCCTACAATACAAACAGGAGGCATTACGGCAGCTAGGGAATCCGGATCAGTATAAACTTCTTAAAAAGGATCCAACACAGGACTTTATTAGTCAACTAGATGAAATTATTGAATTTGGAAAGATACTTTGTACATTAGACAAACATGAGATTGAATTTTTGAGAAGTCCACATCCCGTGATTCCGGTATTCCACCATCTCCCAAAGATCCATAAGTCACTGGTCGACCCTCCTGGTCGTCCTATAGTGGCAGGTATTGGATCTTTGGGAGATGGGTTATCGCGGTATGTGGACTCTTATCTCAAACCATTGGTACTGGCATTACCGTCATTCATTAAGGATTCCACGGACCTCATGGTAGATGTAAAGGATCTGGAAAAAAGAATACAGATGGGTCACCCTTGACGTGATCTCTCTGTATTCCATCATTAATCACGATCACGGGTTATTAGCTATCACGCACTTTTTAAATTTATCACATCTGTCCACTTCACTTTGCACTTTTCTATTAGAATCTATTAAATTTTTATTAACTCACAATTATTTCTTATTTGATTCACGTTTTTATTTACAATTATTAGGCACTGCAATGGGCACAAGTTTTGCACCATCATATGCAAACTTATTCATGGGGTTATGGGAAGCACAATATATATATCACAGTAATAATTCTTATCGTTCACAAATTATTTACTATAAAAGATTCATCGACGATCTCATTATTATATGGGACGGCGATGAATCATCACTTGTAGCATTTATAAACACACTTAATATCAATAATGTTAATATCAAATTCACTTATGAACAAAATATAAATTGCATCAATTATCTGGACCTGCTCCTTTACATAGACCATGACATGCTAATCCAAACTGACATATTTCGCAAGCCAAACTCCCGAAACACACTACTGTCAGCCAAAAGTTGTCATCCACAATCTTTAATCAAAAGTATTCCGAGGGCCCAATTTGTAAGGTTGAGACGGATATGTTCTGATGACGAGAATTTCTCTTTGCAGTCACAAGCACTATTTGAGAGATTCCAAGCCAGGGGTTACAAATATACAGATATCCAGACAGCATACGAGTACGCTATGACTTTGGATCGCCCTGGAATCCTCGATAAAAAGAAAAAAGACAAACATCATAAGGGGTACATACAATCTAAGAGCAAGTATAGTGATATGAGTCCATTATTCATCACGACTTATAGTCGCCAATCCAAGCTTATATGCGACATTGTGCATAAACATTGGCACACCCTGTGCCTTGATAAGGATATTGCTGAGTTTACCTTGAAGGGACCAAAATTTTCATTCCGTAGGGCTAAGACACTAGCATCACACCTCTCGCCAAGTCACTTTCAAACTAAAACTGATCTTAAAAGAATTGGTAGTATTCCTAAAGGTTTTTATGCATGTGGAAATTGTTCCATGTGTAAATATGTTCATAGTACAAAATTTGTCCAAACTGACATCAATGGAAAAAAATATTTTATTAAAGAATTTTTGAATTGTAATACATCCTACACCATTTATCTTTTGAGATGTGGTTGCAAAAAATTATATGTGGGACGAACCATTCGGCCAGTCAAGACCCGCATTGCCGAGCATGTCAGGCTTATTAAAAAGAATGATGTGTCTCATCCAGTTCCCAGACACTTCTCCAGATGCCCTAAAGGGGGAATAGCCAACTTTTCCTATATGGCAATTGAACATATCCCTTGTAACGCTACAGGAGGCCATAGAGAGGGGGTATTAAATAAACAGGAAATGTATTGGGTGTACACTCTGAACACACTCCATCCGGCCGGCATCAATCAGGAGTGGGAACTGAAACACTTCCTGATGGGGTAATGGCTAAGTTTTGGGGTGGGTTCACAGTGTTCACCCAATTACATTGTGATCTGGGAGGTGACATATTAAGTTACTGTCTGTCATGCGGTTGCCACTGTATTCATGGATATGAATTATGTGAATAAATTGATAAAATGTTTATATCCCTTTAAAGTGAATCTTGATACTGAAAATGCTTTATAAGTACAAAAAAGATTTTATAAGTACTAGATATATGAAATCCTTTGTTATACATCTGTATACTTCCATTAATTGATATAGCTTTATATAATAATAATGATGCTGGTAACTTAAAACATCAGTAGTTGTGTTTTTAAATTTATCCATTATATGTTGTTTTGTTTTTAAGATTTTTCATGTGTATGTTGTAAATACCTTGTTGTGCAGCCATTGCTATGGGGATTGTTGGGGAGATAGTTATCCACTTTAATGATTAATCTACCACAGGTGAGGTTTAAATACGTTCCCTGTTTCTATTGGTGGCATACACTCACCACTCCCTATATCTATTTGGCTGCCATACACTATCAGCACTCTTTGAAAAAGTCCATAGCCTGGACGAAACATGTTAGAGTGGTTGCCTGATGTTTGCTGCTAGCGATCAATAAAGTTTTTTTAGACATCCATGCGTTGGCTGCTGAAGTTGCTGTGAACCACGGACCATCTTACCCCCTTCTTCCTATTTATCCTGAGCACCTTTTCTCCCTCTCTCAGCTTTCAATGTTCTATCACGTGCTATATAACAGGGAAAGTGGTGGACGTGTGATAGAAATTGCGCCAAGTTTATATCACAGACCTAAACTTCGCCTTCTTTATTGTAAAGACGAAATTGTCTCTTCGTTTCTGCACTTCTCTCTCACTTCCATTCTAATTCGTAGGTTTTATTTCATATGCTGTGTCTCCCTCTTCCCACACTGGAGATTTTAGTCCCATCCAATTGAATAGATCTTATTTCTTTTCCCTCGCAGGGAAACATATTAAAGTCATATTTTGACCCTGAACACTAAAGATCACATGTATTTGGGTCATTGGAAGTTGGAATCTCTATAAAAAAAAAAACTTCCCCTGCAGTTCTAATGCACAGTACAGCTACTTTTTTTTTTTTGTCTAAAAGTCTTCTCCTGCAGTTCTAATGCACAGAGAGCTACTTTTTGGTGATGGACATATACAATTATTCCTTTAAAAAAAAAAAAAAAAATCAACTGAATCGTGTTGTATAAAAAAAAGAACATTTTAATTCAATGCTTGAGAAGGCAACTTCACAGCGTCTCTACGCCGGCCTTTTAAGAGTCTTCCTTCTCATCTCCGTGTGTGATGATGTAACACAATGACTTGTAGTCGATATTTCCGGCCACATCAATCGGAGTCACAGCAAACATCTGCTCCACCTATGAGGAGAAGCCATTAATATCTCCCATCTTAAAGAAGAAGTCAAACAGCAGATTCAGGGTTTTAGAGCAAAAGAGGGACTTATAGTGAGCAGTTATATGGAGTAATATGAGGAGTCGTTGTTGTAGTAAATCAATGAAGGTTGGAGTTATAGGGAGCGGTTCTATGAGGCAATATGTGTTCTATGTAGCAGTTACATGGAGAAATAGAAGGAGTTATATGGAGCAATAGGAGGAGTTATAGGGAGTGGTTATATGGAGCAATAGGAGGAGTTATAGGGAACGGTTATATGGATCATTAGGAGTTATTGGGAGGGGTTATATGGTGTAATAGGAAGTGGTTACATGGAGCAATAGGAGTTATAGGGAGCGGTTATATCAAGCAATAAGAGGAGTTATGGGAAGTGGTTATATGCAGCAATAAGAGGAGTTATGGGAAGTGGTTATATACTACAATAGGTGGCTTTATAATAAGAACATGTGGTAATAGGATGTATCAAATTGCATAATTTTTTCCTGTCTTATTGTATTAAATCTTCCCCCATTTCTATAAACCAGTTTTATTGAGAGGCGCAATACTTTTCAGGTGTGTTTTGACAACGTTTTACTCCAAAGTGCAGTGCACACCTGCCTCACAACTAGAGGGAGCCCAACTAGGGAGGGGCAAAAGCTGCTCACCTCCTCTGCTGTGAACCTGTCTGCCTGGGTCATCAGCAGATTCTTTAACCTGGAAACGAGAATAGGGAGCAAATTAGTTCGACTCATTCCCTGCCAGAGAAAACCTTCAATACATTGTGAAGCAGAGCTGCGCCATCCCAGAGATGCCTTGTTGCATCCTCCCCTGGATCTGGTTGGACTCACTCGTCTTTGTTGACATTGCCAGTACTGTCAGGGTCCAGCAGTTTGAAGGCACCAAGGATAGAATCTTCTGGGTCTGTTCCTGGGAATCGAGATCCAAAGATAGGAGTGAGGTGCATGCTGGGAGGGACTGGAGACTGACTGCATTACTGCTGGGAGTAACAAATGTGTCTGATTTCCGGTGGTAGAACCAAGGGGACAGAGAGAGCATGGGAGATGGGACAGTCATACAGAGGAAAGAGCATATAGGGGATAAAGGGAGTGTGAGAGAGTCGAAAGAGACAGTCACATGACATTGAAATAAGGGACAGAGAATGGCAGTGACAGAGGGGACATGTCATGCCATGATGTCATTGGGAGCAATGGGTCTCCTTCACTCACCATTAAGCTTCTCACCAAACAGCGACAGGAACACTGTGAAGTTGATCGGTCCCTTCCCCTCTTTCAGCATTTCTTCCAGCTCCTCGTCATTTGTATTCATCTTACCTGAGGGAGCAAGAAAAAAAAAAAAGCAGTGAAGTCAAGAGCAGGAAATTATGTCATATGTCAAAATTGCATGCACAGGAAGTGATGTCAAAACCCAAGAGTCTATGTACAGGAAGTTGGGCCACCATAGTGTTCTCCAAATAAAAAAGGCATACCAAATTATACATAACCCATTGGCCAATGGGCATCAAAAGCCGTGATGAGAGACTGATAGTTCTAAGGTGGTAGAAAGTCAAACTACTTTATATAAAATGAGTGCATAAAATTTAGTATGTCTAAAAAGTGCATTTTCTTTTCTTCTACCGAATAAGCGATTGGTATAAAACCAGAAGCAGATACCTCTCCCCACTTTATCAAGAATGTTTTTTTTTTTTTACTCTTTATGGATCAGACATTACAGTACCACTCATGTTTTCTTGCTGTTGCACAAATGGGAAACTTACCCAGCTGCATGTAGGTCTCTTTCAGGTCGGATTTGGTGATAATCCCGTCACGATTCTGATCAATACAGCTGAACGCCTGGAAAAGCACAGTCATTGTCCCTCTGGCAGTGAATGGGTTAAGACCCCCCTCTTCAGTGTTACATGGGCCGCTCCCCCAATAAATATATTAATTTTAAACCACACGATATTCATATCCCAAGAACCGGTGGTGGAAGTGTAATGGTACTAGGCGGGGTTATAGAGTAACTTTATCTTCACGCCTGGAGTACCACTGCCTTAGTATTTACAAACTTCAATTCCCATATTTAAACTATTGAGTATTTTTTTTTTACAGATCTGCTCTTGTCATGGCCTAAATATATTGCTTAAATCATTCTGAATTACAGTCCCAGGTTATTCCAGACCACTGTTCCTGAAGCCTGAGCAGTTATAGAGCTCTGCAGCTCTATGTCATGATATGGCGATCAGAGCGATGTTCTGCAGCTCTATGTCATGATATGGCGATCAGAGCGATGTTCTGCAGCTCTATGTCATGATATGGCGATCAGAGCGATGTTCTGCAGGTCTATGTCATGATATGGCGATCAGAGCGATGTTCTGCAGGTCTATGTCATGATACGGCTATCGGAGCAATGTTCTGCAGGTCAGTGTTTGGATATAAGTTATTAGAGCAATGCTCTGTAAGTCTGTCATGATGCAGTTAATAGAGCGATGTTCTCCAGGTCTATGTCATAACACAGGTTGTTAGAGAGATGTTCATTCTTCAGGTCTATGTCATGATACATTTGTAAGAGCTATGTTCTGCAAGTCTATGTCATGATACATTTGTTAGAGCGATGTTCTGCAAGTCTATGTCATGATACATTTGTTAGAGCGATGTTCGGCAGGTCTATGTCGTGATACAGGTTGTTATAGATATTCTGCAGGTCTGGTGAGGGGATGCTCTGCAGATCTGGCGACAGGGGGTGCTGTGTATTGGCTCCGCACCTCCTTGAACTCCTGGATCTGCGACTGCTCAAACATGGAGAAGACGTTGGAAGAGCCGCGCTGAGCTCGTTTAGCAGCAGCCTTCCCTCGCGTCACCGCTTTCCTGCTGGCCTGCAGAAAATATGGGGAAGCACATGAGACAGAGGGAGAGGAGGGAGCAGAGGGCAGGATGCAGGTGTATGTGTGTTGTCAGTACAGGGATAGAAGAGGGTGAGTAGGGCAGGGTGGCGGTGCACGGACAGTGCTGTGTGCGTATGTGAAGAGAGGTCAGTGCAGGAGTAGCAGACTGGGTTGCAGGACAGGAAGTAGGTGTAGGGATAGAGGTGTGTGGGGTCAGTACAGGAATAACAGAGGCAGACTGGAAGGCAGGGTAAAGGTGCAGTGACAAAGCTGTGTGTGTTTGTGTGGAGTCAGTACTGGAACAGGTGATGGTTCTGCATGGCAGGATAGAGGTGCAGTGACAAAGCTGTGTGTGTGTGGGGGGGGGGGGGGCAGTATGAACAGGAATAATAGAGGGTGCTGCAGGGCAGGGAGGAGGTGCAGTGACAGCTGTGCGTGTCGGTTCAGTACAGGAATAGCAGAGTAGGCTGCAGGGAAGGATGTAGATGCAGTGACAGAGTTGTGTTTGTGTGTTTGTATGTTGACTGAGTACAAGAATAGTTGTGGATCTGCAGGGCAGGATAGAGGTGCAGTGACAGCTGTGTGTGGGTTCAGTACAAGAATAGTAGTGGATCTGCAGGGTAGGATGGAGGTGCAGTGACAGATCAGTGGGTGGAGGGGGGGTCCGTCCAGCTGATGTTTGGGTTTAGTATAATGGGTACATACTCACAGCACGCACAGGTTACTCACCATCTCTCTGCTCTTCTGCTATCACCGGCCCCCTGCTCCTCAGACCCCCACTATATACTCCACCTTATCTCACCCGCAGCTAAAATAGCACAGGAGCTGAGGAACAGAACCAAACAAGGCCCTACAGAGCGAGGAGAGATAAGAACAAAAGAGCCCAGATTCCAGAGCGGCCTGCAGATAATCATACGTTACTGCCGTAAAGCTACCCATTATTACTGTATTACCAACCTTAGCACCTCCAAACTCTCTCACTGCAGTATTGTCACGTCTCATTCCTTCGCACCGCCCTTAATGAAACCTGTGTGTACTGTATATTCTGCATGTATACAAATCCTAAACCATGAAACACACAAGGTACTATGTAGCCATATTATATGAGAGATTATTTAGGTACATATAACAACATCTTCAGACCAGGAATTACATTGTCACATTATTTGCTTTGGCAGGTAAATTTACACTGTGTGTACCCTGTATAAGGCTGAGTTTATAGTGCCGGCGACGGTGACGTCACGCTGCGGTCACCGGAAAAATCAAATTGACGACTTCTAGCGATCGCGACCAAGCCGTCGCTACGTCACGTCGCTTCTACTATAAGCACATGCGACGGCGGCAATACATTTGTTTTGCCGCGATGTCGCGTCACCGGTACTATAAGCACAGCCTTAGGCTAAGGCCATACAGCCTTCGCCCGTGTGACGTCACCCGTGTGAAGCGGTTGTGTTTTCGGCCCATGGTAGACGCGCTGTGGGGGGCGTGCCTAGGGGCGTCACGGAGCTGGTTCGCCCTCATTGGGCGAACCGTTCACGTGACCTGGCAGTAGCGCTGAGAAATCAGCGTGGTCTATGGGCACGATCAATACCTTTAGGCAATTTGACCGCGCCCCGCGCAGACGCCTCCGCCCGGTCTGCGGCAGTATGGACCTACCCTAAGGGTGTTAGTGTGTTTCACTGATGTAATTTAGTAAGGACGCTCCCTGTGTGGTGTAAGGATAAAGTAACATTATATAATTATACTGTATAACACAAGACAGTGAGAACAAGTTTGCAAGTAAATGCTGCATTTATTAGTATTACAGAAAGATGCTTCTGTAGTGGAACAAAACAAAATGCAACTACAAGCCTATTACACATAAGCCAGTCTCTAAACCAGTGGTTTCCAACCTTTTTTTGGTTAAGGAACCATAAATGAAATTCTGAGGAACCCCCAACCATCTCTAATAGCGCGTCCGTGATCAGATGCATTGTGAATTCTTCTGTATTTGATACAATTTTCAAATGACCAGAAAATTGCAGGGAACCTTTCAGACATGCCCAGGGAACCCGAGGGTGCCTAGGAACCCTGTTTGAAAAAGACTGGTCTAAACTGCACATAATTCACTTTTTATTAACCCCCTCTGCCAGGGAAGTATTCAACGCATTGCTCTGTGTGTTATACGGTAATATTAAGCAGTGTTATGCTATCACTTTGCATGTTACTATATCGTTCTACGTGGTTTTTATATCGCTCTGTGTGTTCTATCACAATGTGTCACTGCCACTTCTGGCATCAAAGGGGTTAAGTTAAATGCATTTGATGCTTAGGTCATGAGATAAAAGGCAAAGAAGAAGACTTTCCACGAGGTCACACAGCCCTCGAGGATTCGGAGAACATCGCAGTCTGGCTATAGGCACGTTTGGTTTGATAGACAAATAGTTTCTCTCCGTTTCCTTTTTTTCTGGTGTGTCAGTGTATGCAGCATTGTACATAGAGCTGAGAATCTTTCTCAGGCACAGGGGAGATAAAGTGACTTGCCCAAGGTCACAAGGAGCGGACACCGGGCTTTGAAGCATGTTTCCCTGATTCAAACTCGTCATTGTTATCAATCAGTGCCTTTACTCACTGAGCCGCTCCTTCAGCCTTTTTAGACGTTTCGTAATAAAGTTTCTGATGCACCTTACAACTGACATAGCGATTATGCACTAATAAAAACGACAGACATGAAATCTAACACAACCCATTGTAATATGTGCGTTACTGACACTCCCAGAATAACGCAGGGACAAAATACAATCAATCTAATATGATACATTAAGGACCATGTAATAAGATTTAATTGTTTAAATATGCGCGTCAATAATTTAGTGCTTAAAGTAATACAAACCTCCATAAACGTGCTTAATACGCATGGAGACACAATATTTTGTTTTTAAATTATTTTTGACGCATCGTGTTGTATTTTGGATTTATTTATTACTGGTGTTAGTAACTATAAATGATTTGTGTCATATTATTTATAATAGCCATACTGTAAAAATAATACATTTTATAAACCTATATAAGGAAACATCCCTGCTGCGTCCCATACGTTTTCTGGGTCCATATAACATCTGCATGTACATACGCTGATGGCGCAGATGGAGATTTGTCAGTTGAATACATTATTAGCATTTTGCCGTGGGGTCACAGCTGTCCTGTGCAGAGGCTCTTCCTGTCACAGAAACCCTATGACATCATAACTCAACACAACACATGATCAACAGAGAACGAAATGTTCTATTGCCGAGGAGGGGGGGGGGGGAGGAGGGGGCAGTTTATTCTTTAACAACAATTTAAAACCTGAAATTGACCAATAGATTAAACACAAATTATCTAATTTTTTTAGAAAACAAATACATATATACATAATAATGTGATATTTAACAATAAATTAATTACTACTCCAAAATGAAGCAATACCGAACATAAAATGATATAATAATAATACTAACATTACACAGAGAAACTAGGACTTGGAAGGGCCCTTTTGTCTGGATAATGGGTGCCCGTCCCCTGGTACATTAAAGCATCAATCCCCCTCACCCACATAAGCTATATATGTTTACCTGATATAAATGTTAGTATCTTGTCCCCTGAGCAAGACCAGCTCTTTAAAATTTTTTTTTTAAAAATAAATAAAAATATATATATATACAGGCAGTCCTCGTTTTACAACGCTTCACTTTACAACGAATGGCTTATCGAACGCTATGCAATGAATACCTATATTCATTTTTACAACGCCAAAATGGCTTATCCAACGCTCTTACGACGCTTTGCAACGTTGTGTATGTGTGTATATATATATACACATTCACATAAACAACGTTGCAAAGCTTTGTAAGAGCATATATATATATAATATACTATATAATATTATATTATACTATATAATATATTATTTATTATGTTATATATATAATACAGTATATACACTATATAATTTATGTGTGTGCTGCATATCTTATTGCCTGCGTAAAATATTTGGTGTATTTTAGTGTTAAAAATGCCTTCAGGAACGGAACCTTTCATTTAAACAGTGTTCCTATGGGAAAACGTGTTTCGCTTTACAACGCCATTTTGAGTAACGCATTGTGTCGGATAACCGAGGACTGCCTGTATATATAAATCATGGGGGTACCATGGTAACCTTTAGACTGCTGGTTGCACTCTGTCAAATCTTAAAGATATGCGTACGACTTAATAGTCCTGTCTAAATGTACATATTATAGAGGATATAGGTGACCAGTAGCACACATCCCCCACTCAGTGGAGAAATAGTATACTAATACTTATACTTTTGAATGGGTTATATTTGTAAGTAATTTTTGTCGTCATTCTAATAATAAAACTTTATTATTTTTTGGCCAATTGGCTTTTATTAGTATACTATTTCTCCACTGAGTGGAGAGCTCCATTGAAATCTCCCGGACAGTTAATATTTTAAACAGTTATATCTCTTGAACAAAGAATCAGATTTAAAAAATAAAAACTGCCTTGGAAAGGACAAGAAGAGATATCCTAAAGTAAGTAAAGACTGCTGATTTAATATCCAGGGATAATATTCTGACACATACAGATCTGGGTGAGGCACCCTTTGTCAGATAAAAGTGACCCCGCATAAACTCGAAAAGCACAAACACATTCTATCTTCACCTGTGTTTGATATAGCAGCAGGTTAACATTCACGGTTACACTTTGATACACGCGTGGCCAAAGACACACGGGGAATGAAGTCAGTACATGGGTGTATCCACTGTAGGCCTGCATAACAGCTGTGTCTGGCTCATTAATTAAAGCAGCATAATCTATAATAAAAAGGTAGGGTCTGTAGTCTGTCCCCATTACCTGAACCCGTCCCCAGCTGGTTATTTAAAAAAGGTGCAATCCTTGTTAGTTTGCGCACACACAATTTTTTTTATTTTTTAAAAAACAACTTTTCGATATACTTGTCTTCCATATACAAATGTAACCAGACTAAAAGCAAAGATTCGCCAGTTTCGGCTTATTTGGAAATTAAGAATTTTCTTTTAATCGGGGGCCTATGAATGGGGGGGGGGGGGTGCACTTGTCAATCAAGTGTTTACGTAACCTCTAGTCCCCCTGTCCTGGAGGCGCTTTAGAGGAAGGAGAGGGGGCTTTGCCTGTGCAAACTCCTGTTTAACATATACTGATATTCAGAACGGAGCAGTCAGAGGAAATCACACCCCTCGTGGCAAATCTTCCTGAAAGAAGTGGTCAGATGTTGGTTGGTATAAACATGACATCTGCATACAGTTGTTACAGGGCTTTTGGCCTGGGTACTGCCCATACGGGGCTGAGACCTGGAGCCCTCCTCTGGTAACAAAAAGGGTCTCCAGCTCCAAATTTAGTAGTTGTAGAAGTGTGGAGCCAGGGCTCTGGTTCACCTTCTACCCCCTCCCTCAGGGGAGTGGGATCACCTACCCCATGCTCCACCAGGGCGTGTGGGAGACAGGGATAGACCTTTGGGGCCTCAAGCCCTGGGGGTTGACCAAGAGAAGATCAAGCTGAGAGGTGACACTCGGCTAGGTTATGTAGGGTCCAGTGGGGATAATCTCTCTTGCTACAAAGAGAAGATAGTGTACTGAGGTATACTGTATGATGTCAGTATGCTGATGCTGTACTATAAAGATTAAAGACCCAAGTTATCTGTGTTATACTCCTCCCTGAGGCTGTAGTTCTTCCGGGGGAGGGTGAGAGTGTTTTCCACTGGGAACTGCACCTATCTGTGATAGGCCCTGTGGGAATGGAGGTTACCTGAGAGTCCTAAACTGGGGAGGTGAAAAGGGACGAATAAGGTGGTCTGCAGAGACCGCTGGAGCTTCCACACAGATAACATCCCAGCAAGACGCATGGGGTCAGTGTTACTCCCAGACTGGCCGGTTTGGTTTAAATGAACAAGATTGCAGTCACCTAAAACACACAGTGATGCCAGAGCTGTCAACCTCCAACATCAGCGCGGTTTCTGGGACAAAACAAAATGTTATCTTGATGGAAAAGTGCAGACTGTTATCAGTGAGACTCCACTGAAATCTATGAGATGCTGGTGCTAATAATCCATGAGACTAACCCCAAACCAGTCAGAGGAGACAGGCCTGCTCACTAACCTCTCCTACTGCACTACATAATCATTCAAAAAGTGGGGCAGCCACGCACATGAAATATTTAAGCGTAAGATGGATGGTGGTGCTCGTTTATAAACAACGGACTTGATGTTAAAACGTTTCCGACACGTGGTTTTCGTCTCTGCCATGGAAGATAATGCTGTTTGGCATCGGAATATAAATGGGGCGCCTGGGAGTCGGTCATTATGTGGCTTCTTATTGCAGATATTACCACACGAGTAATTAGCGCCTGTGTCTGCAGATATACATGATATAATAAGGTGCAGGGTTGGATCAATGCACTGCAGGGGTGTTCTGCGGCGGCATAGTTATTAATGAAGCAACGCTCTGCAGGTCTGTGGGAAGCAGAGTTGGGTGGTTGTGTGCGGAGGGGGAGGAAGGGGTGGATCCCCTGGCTGGAACGCTCGCTAATGACCAATAAGAGCGGCCATCTTGTATGCCACCGCCGAGACAAGAGCAGCCCCCCGGCCGCTGCCCTCCTCTGATTGGATGAAGATGATCTCACAGCCTGGAGTCAGTGTATGCACCATAGCGTGGAACTTGGCTTTGAAGCTGGAATGAGAGAAGAGATGATTCTTCGCTGAGAGGGTGGTGGGTGCATGGAACAGTGTCCCAGTGGAGAGGGCGACAGGGGAGAACAGGTGAGTGGCTACCTTTAGTAGAGAGGCAGGGCCCATTTACTAAGCGGTCTCAGCCAGAAGACACCCTCTGACCCACTTCCTTGAATGGGCTGTATGGCGCCTTATGGTTTAGCACCACTTAGTAAATATGGGCTGTAATGTTTTAAGGCAGTGACTTTTGACCTGTGTGCTATGGGACCCAGTGCCTTCCAAAAAATGCATCGATGACTGATATAATTTATATCCTTTTCTAATTTAATAATTAAAAAGGTAATTATAATATCATATCATTATATATCATAATCTTATAGAATAATGTGAACATTTTAAATATGCCATAGTGTAGCAATATTTCCAAAACTTTCCTCCCCTACTTTATAGCATCAGGGTAAAGGTATGGGACTTCTGGTCACATCTGCTTCTTCTCACCTGGGGTGCAGTTTGTAGACTGAGCCATCCACCCCCACTGTGATTCGGAGCAGCTCCTCTCCGCGGTTCTGCCGCATGAGGTTCACGACCCCGGCGAGGCCAGAGGAGCACATTACGGCGGCACGGGTGGACACGCTCTCACACGCTAGGCGCACACAGTGGCAGTCCCTCGGTGTGGGCTGCACATCCAGTGTGTGCAGAATGTTAGAAGTCTGCTTGAAATCCGAAGAGTCTCTGCACGTGGGTGGGAGAGGGAGAGAGTGGACTGAGAGATAGTAGGGAAGAGACTGGGATAGGAGAGAGGTGAGAGGAAAGAGAAGGGCAGTAGAGAGAGACAGGATAGAGGTATAGGGGTCAGAAGAGAGGAGTGCAGAGCAGAAGGGGCAGTACAGAGCTGGTAGTAAGGAGGAGGAAAGTGGTAAGTGTGAGGAGAGGGGTCAGTGTCAGAGTAAGGAGGGCTGTGTTTGGTCTCTTTACCCTTCTATCTGGGACACAAACTGTGTTTCGAAGGCTCCTCTGGTCTTCAGTTTGTCAGATGCTTCGCCTCCAAACAGCAGGTTCTCATTCACCATCTTCAGCAGGACCAACCTCACTAGCTCCCCCATGTACTTCCCTCCAATCATCTTCTCATAGCTGCTCCGGGGGAGGAATGGGTGTTAGACTAGGGTTAAGGAAAGAGGGAACACCCAACTGGAGACAGAACTACATCCCAACTGACCAGAGACTCAGATACCCCCCAATAGCAACCCAGATAAACAGCTACACCTCAACAGTGACAGACATAGCTCCATGCCAACAGCCACATAGAGACACAGATACACGCCAATAGCCACCCGGAGACACAGCTACACCCCAACTTACCAGAGACACAGCTACATCCCAACCAGACACAGCTGCAGTCCAACTACCCAGAGACAAAGTTAAAACCCCAACACCTACCCAGAGACACAGATAAACCCCAACACCTACCTAGAGACAGAGCTAAACCCCAACACGTACCCAGAAACACTGCTAAACCCCAACACCCAACCACAGACACAGCTACATCCAACACCCATCCATAAACACAGCTACACCCAAACTATCCAGAGACACAAATAAACCCCAACACCCACCAAAACACAGCTATACCCGAATCCCAACAAGAGACACAGGTACACCCCAACATCAAACTAGAGACACAGAAACACCCCCAACACCCACCCAGAGACACAGCTACACACCAACACCCACCAGAGACACAGCTACACCTCAACATCTGGAAACACAGCTACAACCTAATACCGAGAGACACACACAGACACACAGTTGCACCCCAACATCCAGGGACTCAGCTACCCTCTAACACCCAGGGATACAACTCCCTCCAAACACCCAACAAGAGCCCAGCTACACACAAGCATCCACAAGCACAGCCACACTGCAACACCCAGACATAGATAAACCCCAATATCCACCATGAGAAACAGCTACACCCTGACACCAAACCAGAGATGTAGCTGCACCCCAACACCTAACAAGAGACACAGCTACCCCCCAACACCTAGAGACACAGCTACACCTCAGCACCCAGAAACACAGCCACACCCCAACACCCAGAGCCACACCCAACCAAAACACAGCTAAACCTCAGCACCCAAAGAAACAGCTACTTCCCAACATCCACCCGAGCCACGGGTACTCTCCAAAACCCAACCATAGACACCATTAACACCCAACCAGAGACACAGCTACACACCAAAACCCAATCAGAGCCACAGCTACACCCAACGCTCAGAGACACAGCTACACCTCAAGACCTAGATACACCGTCTCTCCCCAGCTACCCAGAAGAACAGGTACACCCCAACACCCAGAGATACAGCCACACCCCAACTACCCAGAGACACAACCTACTGAACCTGCTTGCATACTCAGGCAGACCTTTTGGACATAGAGTCTGTTCATCCCACAGCAGGAGGACACAGTGACAGAGAAAAAGGACTAATGTGACAGGGGTCCTTATTCTCTAAAGTAAGAGTACGTTGATTCAGTGCTGTTATACGGAAAGCTCCTTTGACTTCAATGTGGCTTTCTAGGGAGGATCGGCACTTAAACACTTTATAGAATAAGGGCCACGGAGTCTCTTCCCTCCCCCCCCCCTGCAGAGTGACACAGTGACAGCAGGGGTCACGTCCCCTATGTACTTCCCTCTGATCATCTTCTCATAGCTGCTCTGGGTGGAGGAACAGTTATTTGACTGGGGGTGAGACCGAGAGAGAACACCCAACCAGTGACACCGGTAACCCCTAACACCCAACCAGAGACACCGCTTCACCACAACACCTAGGGTTCCCTTGCAGGGTGACACAGAAAGGATCTATGTGACATGGAGTCGTCCCTTCAACCGCAGGTTGACCCAGTGACACAGACAGAAGGCAGCTATGTGATATGTTACATCAGGGGTGCGCAAAATGCAGGGGGCGTGGGGTTTACAGAGAAAAAAGACATACGTCCATCAAGATCAACCTATGCTAAATTTAGTCGATAGATACAGTACTTTATGCTTTCAGTATATTGATCCAGAGAAAGGGAAACAGAACACCCCCATGAAATATCATCTAATGATGTCTCATAGGAGGAAAAATAAATTCCTTTCTGACTCCAAATATTGTGAATAAGATAACTTCCTGGATCAACATCCTTCCCATGTTTAATTATTAGTTATATCCCTGTATACCTTTCCTTTCTAAAAAGATGCCCAACCTTTTTTTTTTAAAGATATTTATTGTATCTGCCATAACAGTTTCCATGGGTAATGAATTTCACATTTTAACTGCCCTTACTGTAAAGGAGGGGTGCGCAAACTGGGGGGCGAGAGATTGTGCTGGGGGGGGGGGTGCGGGCGGTTGCAGAGGCCCCGCGCTCTTCCCCTCGGCATTTAAATTAAATGCCGGGGATCGCGAGGCCTCTGCAACTCTTTACTGACCCAGATGCAGACGCTCTGTGGCTCGTCGCCATGGCAACTGTGGGGTCATGAAATGTGACATCACACGTGTCAAATGACGCTGCGGATCATGTGACGTGACGTTACATGGCCCGTGGCGTCATTTGACGCAGCTCTAAGGCAGGGAGGGGGGCGTGTGCATCGAGACAGGTATGACAGGGTGCGCAGCAGAAAAAGTTTGCACTTCCCTGCTGTAAAGAACCCTTTCCTTTGTTACTGGTGAAATTTCCTTTCCTCCAACCTTAACCCCGTGTGATTTGTACTGCCCTTGGGATGAATACTCCTTTTGAAAGCTCCTTGTACTGTCCCTGAATATATTTGTATATAGTTATTATATCCCCTCTTAGATGCTTTTCTTTTCTAATGAAAATAAATCTAATTTAGCTAGCCTCTCCTCATAAGTTAGATTGTCCATCCCCTTTATTAATTTGTTGGCTCTTCTCTGCTGTTTTTCTAGTTCCATAATGTTTTTTCTATGAAGTGGTGCCCAAAACTGTACTTCATATTCATGGTGTGGTCTTACTAATGCTTTATAGAGGGGCATAATTACAATATGTTTACTTCCTTTCCATCCATTCCCTGCTTAATGCAAGATAAGATCTTGTTCGCCTTTGCAGCTACTGCATGACTTTGGGCACTATTGCTTAGCCTGCTGTCTACCAGCACTCCTAAATCCTTCTCCATCAAGGATTCTCCTAATGTATCCCAATTTAATTTGTAAGTTACCTATTTATTCTTGTTTCCCAAATGCATAACCTTACATTTATCTGTATTAAACCTTATCTGCCATTTACCTGCCCACGTTTCCAAGTCCAAGTCCTTCTGGAGAGAAATTACATCCTGCTCTGATTCTATTACCTTACACACTTTGGTGTCATAAGCAAAGATAGAGACTTTGCTCTCTATGCCAACCTCAAGGTTATTAATAAACAAGTTAAAAAGCAGGGGTCCCAGTACCGATCCCTGAGGTACTCCACTCACAACTTTAGCCCAACCTGAAAAAGTTCCATTTACGACAACTCTTGTCTATCCTTCAACCAGTTTTCAATACAGGTGCAAATATTTTTACCGAGTCCAATTTGCTTTATTTTGTACACTATCCTCTTGTGGGGAACTGTATCTAAGTAGACCACATCAACTGCATTACCCTGGTCTAAATTCCTACTTACCTCCTCAAGAAACTAATAAGGTTAGTTTGGCAAGATCTATCCTTCATAAATCCATGCTGACTATTACTAATGATTTTGTTTTCCATTAGATATTCCTGAATATTATCTCGTATTAAACCTTCAAGTAGTTTCCCCACTATTGAAGTAAGGCTTACAGGTCTGTAAGCCTGTAAGCCGGTTGTGATATAGCTCCCTTTTTAAATATAGACACCACATCTGCTTTACGCCAATCTTGTGGTACCGAGCCTGTGGAAATGGAGTCCTTGAATATTGAATGTAATGGTTTGGCTATTACTGAACTTAACTCCTTGAGAACTCTTGGATGTATGCCATCGGGGCCAGGTGCCTTGTTTACTTTAATTTTATCAAGCAGCTTATGAACTTCTTCCTCAGTTAACCAAATTGTTAGTTAATGTAACGATTGGCTTCCTCCTGCGGCACTATTATTGCAGTTGATTCTTCCCTGGTAAATACAGAGGCAAAGAATGTGTTTAATACCTCTGCTTTTCCTTATCTCCAATAATTTTCCTACCCATCTCACACTGAAAGGGTCAAATATTTTTTTTTTTTTGTTTGTTATTAAGGTAATTAAAGAACGTTTTAGGGTTGATCTTACTTTCTATTGCAATCCTTTTTACATTTGCAATTTTTGCTTATTTGATTGCCCTTTTGCAACTTTTGTTACATTGCTTATAATTCTGATGATGCCTCCGTCCCTTCTGACTTTAAGAATCTAAACGTCTGCCTCTTCTTTTCCATTTCCTCCCCTACCTGTTTATTTAGCCACATTGGTTTAGACCAGGGGAGCACAAACCTTTTTTCCCTGCGCCACCCTGCCGGCAGTTCCCCTCTCTCCGCGCTCCCCCCCCCCCTTACCTCGGCTCCGGTGTCATGACGTCACGTTGCCATGGGACGTCACATGACCTCGAAGCGTCATTTGCTGCCGCGCTGCCATGGCGACGTGTCTAAGAAGCCGCCGGAGCCAAGGTAAGTGAGGTTTACAGAGGCCCTCGCCGCTTCCCCGGCACCTAATTTAAGTGCCTTCGGGAAGCACGCAGGGCCTCTGTAAACCCCACGCCCCCTGCAGTCAGTCTAGCACCCTTCCTGGGGGGTGCGCCTCCCAGTTTGCGCACTGCTGGTTTAGACTGCTCATTTTCCACATTTTCCCCTGCAAAAACATCATCCCAATTTATTCCTCACAGATTATTTCTCAGTTTATTAAAATTTTCCTTTGCAAAATTTTAAGTCTTTGTTGAACCCATGTAATATGGCTTTGATAATTTATTTCAAATGAGATCACCGTTTCCCAAATGTTTCCAGACTTGGATATTTCTTATTACTTCTACATTGTTTGATATTACCAAATCCAGTATTTCCCCTCTCCTGGTTGGTTCCTCAATAATTTGGGTCATGTAACTGTCTTTAAGCACCCCCAAAAACCTGTTTCCTTTTGTTGTAATGCTAATCTCATTGCCCCAGTATATGTCTGGATAATTAAAATCGCCCATCATGCAAACATGACCTAGTTTTGATGCCTTCTCCATTTGCAAAAGTGTTTTGGCTTCCTCAAACTCACAGATATTTGGTGGTTTAAAGCATATCCCTACAAACATTTTCTTTGTACTTTTACCTTCACTGCTAATTTCTACCCACAAGGTTCATCCATTTTCATCATTCCCTTCATAAACATCCTCCCTTATAATAGCTTTTAGATCTTTAACATATAAACATACTCCACTTCTTCTTCTGTTTGCTCGATCCTTTTGAAAAAGGGAATAACCCTCTCAATTAACTGCCCAGATATGTAGTCGGTCCATCCCCTGCATAGAGATACAGTGACACAGACATATGGGGTCACGGCCTTGTATGCTTACAGCTGCTGACCAGGATTTACAGAAGCCTCGTCCACCACTCTGTCGTACTCCAGCCTGAAATCCTCCAGCTCCCCCCTGTCCCCGAACGCTCCCCACTCCGTGTTCACACACATGCGTCCATCCTCCCCCTCCACCAGCTCCACATTGCGCATCTCCTCCATGTAACACGCATTGCAGCCGGTCCCTGTGGGGAGAGGGGGTAGGGTAAAGCGAGAGCTCCGCTGTTAATTCCACCCCCCTAGAGGTTAATTTATTTGTGAACTATATATGTGTGTTGTAAATGTATGTAAATGTGTGTATATGTATTTATATGTTTACACGTATGTGTGTGCATGTGTATGTGTATATGTATGTACTTGGTGCGTGAGAGAAAGTGTGACTACTCACCCACTATCAAGCCAACTTCACACTGATGGTCTTCATAGTAACAAGAGATCATTGTAGCGACTGTGTCATTCACCATGGCAACAACATCCATCTCAAAATCCTGCAGGGGACCAGAGACTTGGTTACATACATGACAGAGACCAGGTGTTATATAGTAACACATCCAGGAGGGATCTGATTGGTCAGGCTAAACCAGGCAGAGTATTGATCACGAAGAGTTCTGATTAATCACGGTATACCAGACATTGTATTGATCTGCGAAAGGTTTCATTGATCAGGATAAAATAGGCAAATTGATCAGCTTCTGGATCTGATTACCAGTTACTGTAAAACATGTTTGCCAAATATTGCCCTGGGACTTTTTCTTCCACTGGATAATGAAGATAATTAACACATGTACCAGCAGGACCCTGAACTCTCAGGTCGTCTGCTCAGAATGTGATGCTCTTGTACTATGCAGCTCAACCTGTGATGCTCTTGTACTATGCAGCTCAACCTGTGATGCTCTTGTACTATGCAGCTCAACCTGTGATGCTCTGGTACTATGCAGCTCAGCCAGTGATGCTCTGGTACTATGCAGCTCAGCCTGTGATACTCTTGTACTATGCAGCTCAGCCAGTGATGCTCTTGTACTATGCAGCTCAGCCTGTGATACTCTTGTACTATGCAGCTCAGCCAGTGATGCTCTTGTACTATGTGTCTCAGCCTGTGATGCTCTGGTACTATGCAGCTCAGCCAGTGATGCTCTTGTACTATGTGTCTCAGCCTGTGATGCTCTGGTACTATGCAGCTCAGCCTGTGATGCTCTGGTACTATGCAGCTCAGCCAGTGATGCTCTGGTACTATGCAGCTCAGCCAGTGATGTTCTTGTACTATGCAGCTCAACCTGTGATGCTCTTGTACTATGCAGCTCAACCTGTGATGCTGTGGTACTATGCAGCTCAGCCAGTGATGCTCTTGTACTATGTGTCTCAGCCTGTGATGCTCTGGTACTATGCAGCTCAGCGTGTGATGCTCTTGTACTATGCAGCTCAGCCAGTGATGCTCTGGTATTATGCAGCTCAGCCAGTGATGTTCTTGTACTATGCAGCTCAACCTGTGATGCTCTTGTACTATGCAGCTCAACCTGTGATGCTGTGGTACTATGCAGCTCAGCCAGTGATGCTCTTGTACTATGTGTCTCAGCCTGTGATGCTCTGGTACTATGCAGCTCAGCCTGTGATGCTCTGGTACTATGCAGCTCAGCCAGTGATGCTCTGGTACTATGCAGCTCAGCCAGTGATGTTCTTGTACTATGCAGCTCAACCTGTGATGCTCTTGTACTATGCAGCTCAACCTGTGATGCTGTGGTACTATGCAGCTCAGCCAGTGATGCTCTTGTACTATGTGTCTCAGCCTGTGATGCTCTGGTACTATGCAGCTCAGCCTGTGATGCTCTTGTACTATGCAGCTCAGCCAGTGATGCTCTGGTACTATGCAGCTCAGCCAGTGATGTTCTTGTACTATGCAGCTCAACCTGTGATGCTCTTGTACTATGCAGCTCAACCTGTGATGCTGTGGTACTATGCAGCTCAGCCAGTGATGCTCTTGTACTATGTGTCTCAGCCTGTGATGCTCTGGTACTATGCAGCTCAGCCTGTGATGCTCTGGTACTATGGAGCTCAGCCTGTGATACTGTGGTACTAAGCTGCTCAGCCTGTGATGCTCTGGTACTAACCAGCTCAGCCTGTGATGCTCTGGTATTACCCAGCTCAGCCTGTGATGCTCTGGTACTATGCAGCTCAGCCTGTAATGCTGTTACTATGTGTCTCAGCCTGTGATGCTCTTATAGTATGCAGTTCAGCCTGTGATGCTCTGGTACTATGTATCTCAGCCTGTGATGCTCTGTTACTATGTGTCTCAGCGTGTGATGCTCTGGTAGTATGCAGTTCGGCTTGTGATGCTCTGGTACTATGTATCTCAGTCTGTCATGCTCTGGTACTATGTATCTCAGCCTGTGATGTTCTGTTACTATGTGTCTCAGCCTGTGATGCTCTGTTACTATGATTCTCAGCCTGTGATGCTGTTACTATGTGTCTCAGCCTGTGATGCTCTGTTACTATGATTCTCAGCCTGTAATGCTGTTACTATGTGTCTCAGCCTGTGATGCTCTGGTAGTATGCAGTTCAGCCTGTGATGCTCTGGTACTATGTATCTCAGCCTGTGATGCTCTGTAACTATGTGTCTCAGCGTGTGATGCTCTGGTAGTATGCAGTTCGGCCTGTGATGCTCTGGTACTATGTATCTCAGTCTGTCATGCTCTGGTACTATTTATCTCAGCCTGTGATGTTCTGTTCCTGTGTGTCTCAGCCTGTGATGCTCTGTTACTATGATTCTCAGCCTGTGATGCTGTTACTATGTGTCTCAGCCTGTGATGCTCTGTTACTATGTGTCTCAGCCTGTGATGCTGTTACAATGTATCTCAGTCTGTCATGCTCTGTTATTATGTGTCTCAGCATGTGATGCTCTGGTACTATGTATCTCAGCCTGGCATGCTCTGTTACTATGATTCTCAATCTGTGATGCTGTTACTATGTATCTCAGCCTGTGATGCTCTGTTACTTTGTGTCTGAGCCTGTGATGCTCTGTTACGGTGTGTCTCAGCCTGTCATGCTCTAGTACTATGCAGCTCAGCCTGTGATGCTGTTACTATGTGTCTCAGCATGTGATGCTCTGGTACTATGTATCTCAGCCTGGCATGCTCTGTTACTATGATTCTCAATCTGTGATGCTGTTACTATGTATCTCAGCCTGTGATGCTCTGTTACTGTGTGTCTGAGCCTGTGATGCTCTGTTACGGTGTGTCTCAGCCTGTCATGCTCTAGTACTATGCAGCTCAGCCTGTGATGCTGTTACTATGTATCTCAGCCTGGCATGCTCTGTTACTATGATTCTCAATCTGTGATGCTGTTACTATGTATCTCAGCCTGTGATGCTCTGTTACTGTGTGTCTGAGCCTGTGATGCTCTGTTACTGTGTGTCTGAGCCTGTGATGCTCTGTTACTGTGTGTCTGAGCCTGTGATGCTCTGTTACTATGTATCTCAGCCCGTGATGCTCTGTTACGGTGTGTCTCAGCCAGTCATGCTCTAGTACTATGCAGCTCAGCCTGTGATGCTGTTACTATGTGTCTCAGCCTGTGATGCTCTGTTACTATGTATCTCAGATGATGACTCAATAAAAGTTTAATATATTTTTTGATACCGGAGGTCCTCTCCTTGCTCCCACTGGATCGTGCGCTCCTTAAACTATCTGCATCTTATGTACTACGTATCTCAGCCTGTGATGCTCTGTTACTATGTATCTCAGCCTGTGATGCTCTGTTACTATGTGTCTCAGCCTGTGATGCTGTTACTATGTGTTTCAGCCTGTGATGCTCTGTTACTATGTATCTCAGCCTGTGATGCTCTGTTAATATGTATCTCACTCACCCCGCGTCTTTTGATAGCATCTCTCAGAAGTCCCACCACATTATTTCCCTCGGCTCCCGATGCCTTGAAACCTTTGGTCCAGTTCAAAAGAATTCCCTGCAGGTAAAGGGCCAGTCAGTTCTAGTTGGTGGGTGGAAAGAATTAGGACCCCATTCACTAAACAGTGCTTCAAGTGAACTGGCCGTAAGGTGCCTTATATCTTAACGGGACAATTCCATGCAGAGGGTCACAAATATTAACAACTTCTCATTGTAATGGGGGTCATTAGCAAAGATTGAACCTCCCTTAAAGTGACCGCCTTAAAAATGTAGAGTGTATACGTGTATGATTTAATTTTGTATAATTTAATGTTTGCTAAAATAGTTGTTAGGGATATATATATATATATATATATAGATATATATATAGATATATAGATATAGAGATATATATATATATATATATATATCTCTATATCTATATATCTATATATATATCTATATATATATATATATATCCCTAACAACTATTTTATTTTATATATATATACACACACAGACACACTTGATGTTGTATCTGTTTATAGGGAAATTGTATGTTTGGAACCTGGTTCAATTCCAGGTGTTGGCTTCTAGTGACCTTGGGCAAATCACTTTATCTCCCTGTGCCTCAGGTACCAAAAATATAGATTGTAAGCTCCACGGGACAGTGACTGTGTCTGCAAAAATGTCTCTGTAAAGCGCTACGTAAAACCAGCAGCGCTATAAAAGAACAAACAATTATTATTATTATTATTATGAAGAGAAAAAAATAGGTGATTGCCTTAGTTTTCTGAAAAATGAATGTTTTGCTTTTCTCCAGGAACACCGACTTCAGATCAGATCAGCTACTTTGTTAATCTGTCTGACTAAGGATCGCTTTATAATTACTTTGCAAAAAGTAGACAAAGCAAAGCCTAACAATTTACTTGAGGCTTTAAGGACTGACAAACATGCCCAGTGTTAAAAAAATGTTAAAAAAATAAAAAGGATCATTATATTATTTTAAAACAAAGATGTCAGTCAGCTGCATGGGACCAATGAAACGTGTCACTGTCCTTAGTTCACTTTTACGGCTTTATAAAAATTAGCGACACTGTGTCTGATTTAATCATTGGAGTGAAGCTCTTTGGCCTGTATTTTGGAAAGATTTAAGCAATATGTGTACTGTAAAACAGAAGGGGAGAGGCTTTCTAAAGTAATCCACCTAAAAAGAAAGTAGGATTGTGCATATGTGAACAAAAAGCAGTGGCTGTCTGGGTGTGAAAATAAAAAGCAAGGACACCAGGTGCAAAAATGAAAAGCAGGGGTACTGTGGGTGTGAAAATAAAAAGGAGTGGTACTGTGGGTGTGAAAATAAAAAGCAGTGGTACTGTGAGTGTGAAAATAAAAAGCAGTGGTACTGTGAGTGTGAAAATAAAAAGCAGTGGTACTGTGAGTGTGAAATGAAAAAACACCTGTGCGGTGGGTTCACCTTGTCGATGTCCTCATGTCTGACAGGGAAGGAGAAGGTGAATCCCAGCGGCAGCTTCTTGTGCTTCATGTTCTGCTGGTCCAGGTAATCAGAGATGCACTCAGCAATGTAATCAAACAGCTGTAGGAGGCACAATGCAATGGAAGATGTCACCCTACACTGTCTGTGTCACGGTGTCCCCTTGCGCTGTCTGTTTCACTGTCACCCTGCGCTGTTTGTCTCACTGTATCACCCTGCGCTGTCTGTGTCACTGTCACTCTGTGCTGTCTGTCACTGTCACCCTGAGCTGTCTGTGTCACTATATCACCCTGTGCTCTGTGTCACTGTCACCCTGTGCTGTTTGTCTCACTGTATCACCCTGCGCTGTCTGTTTCACTGTCACCCTGTGTGGTCTGTCTCACTGTATCACCCTGTGCGGTCTGTCTCACTGTATCACCCTGCGCTGTCTGTGTCACTGTCATCCTGCACTGTCTGTGTCACTGTCATCCTGCACTGTCTGTGTCACTGTCATCCTGCACTGTCTGTGTCACTGTCATCCTGCACTCTGTGTCACTGTCATCCTGCACTCTGTGTCACTGTCATCCTGCACTGTCTGTGTCACTGTCGCCCTGCACTGTCTGTGTCACTGTCGCCCTGAGCTGTCTCTCTCACTGTATCATCCTGCGCTCTGTGTCACTGTCACCCTGCGATGTCTGTGTCACTGTCTCCTTCACTGTATCACCCTGCGCTGTCTGTGTCACTGTATCACCCTGCGCTCTGTGTCACTGTCACCCTGCGATGTCTGTGTCACTATCCCCCTGCATTGTCTGTCTGTGAGGGCTCCCGAACTCACGCGCACCATCTCAGTACCGGGGTCTTGTCTAGTTTGGGGTGAGCACAGCGTAACACTGTCTCACTGTATCACCCTGCACTTTCTGTGTCATTATCACCCTGAACTATCTGTGTCACCCTGCGCTGTCTGTTTCACTGTATCACCCTGCGCTGTCTGTGTCACTGTATCACCCTGCTCTGTCTGTGTCACTGTATCACCCTGCGCTGTCTGTGTCACTGTGGCTCTGCGCTGTCTGTGTCACTGTATCACCCTGCGCTGTCTGTGTCACTGTGGCTCTGCGCTGTCTGTGTCACTGTATCACCCTGTGCTGTTTGTGTCACTGTCACCCTGCATTGTCTGTGTCACTGTCACCCTGCGCTGTCTGTGTCACTGTATCACCCTGCGCTGTCTGTTTCACTGTTGCTCTGCGCTGTCTGTGTCACTGTCACCCTGCGCTGTCTGTGTCACTGTCACCCTGCGCTGTCTGTGTCACTGTCACCCTGCGCTGTCTGTCTCACTGTCACTCTGCACTGTCTGTGTCACTGTATCACCCTGCGCTGTCTATGTCACTGTCGCCCTGCGCTGTCTGTGTCACTGTATCACCCTGCGCTGTTTGTGTCACTGTCACCCTGCGATGTCTGTCTCACTGTATCACCCTGCGCTGTCTTTGTCACTGTGTCACCCTGCACTGCCTGTTTTACTATGTTATCCTGTCGTGTTTGTATCATGGTGTTATCCTGTGGTATGTATCACTGTGTCACACTGCGGTGTCTGTGTCACTGTGTCACCTTGCGGTGTCTGTGTCATCCTGTGGTGTCTGTATTACTGTGTCACCCTGCGGTATCTGTATTACTGTGTCACCCTGCAGTGTTTGTCTTACTGTGTCACCCTGCGGTGTTTGTCTTACTGTATCACCCTGTGGTGTCTTTATTACTGTGTCACCCTGCGGTGTTTGTATTAGTGTGTCACCCTGCGGTGTCAGTGTCACTGTGTCACCCTGTGGTGTCTGTGTCACTGTGACAGGGTGAATGTAAGACATCAGCCCTATGCCTGGCAACCTATGTGTATGTCTGCAGTCCAGCAGTGACCTGGTTAAACTCATCTGGGAAAAGGCTGGGTTAATTAGCCAGGTTCCAGCTGCCTCGTTAAGGGGCTTTAAAAACACAGGCTTCTCACTTTTGCCTGGGTCTGTCTGAAGTATGGAGATACACTGAAACTCTGGAGGGAGAACAGCTTGATTTAAGGTCGTTTTTCTGTGACAGTTTTGCTTATTTATGCTGAATTGCTTCTCTGGACTTTGAATAGAAGGGGCAAATACCTGCTCAGGACTTATGTTGCGTTACTTTATATAAGCTGAAGAAAAGCTCTGTTAGTTTTGTTCCATGTTTTTGCTGGCTGAATAAAGAAGCCTTTCCAGACTACCCTCGACTCGTTGCATTGTCCCTGCAACATATGGTGTTAGAGGTGGGATACTGAGCAGCCTCTACATCTAAAGGGCCACACCAAAAAAAAAAAAAATGGAACATTTTTAAAAGTTTCTGTGTGAACAGGCCAAACAGCATGCTGAGCGAGAGGAAAAACAAGCAAAGCAAAACCTCCTACTGCAGCAGCAAGCCCAGCTCATATCCCAGCAGCAGGCAGCACAGGATGAATGGATGGCCAAACTACTGGTTCAGTCCCCTTTGTCTTCCGGTCCCGAACTTCAGAACAAACCCCTGGTTCTCCGGAGGAAAATGAGTCCGGCCGAGGACACAGAGGCTTTCCTGTTAACATTTGAAAGGGTTTCCGAGGCCCAGGGCTGGTCTATAGATCGCTGGGCAACCGCTTTGGCCCCGCTCCTCATAGGAGAAGCTCAGGCCTCATATCAGGGCCTACCTGCGGATCAGGCCATGGACTATAACCAGGTAAAATTTGCCATCCTGGATCACTTAGGCCTGACCCAGAGGCCTACCGGCAGCAGTTTCGGAACTTGAAATACACCTCTAAGGTCAGATCCTGGGTCATAGCTCAGCGCTTCCTGGACTTGTGTACACGGTGGATACAGCCTGAGCAGCGCACTAAGGAGGCGATTCTTGAACAATTTGTTTTGGAGCAATTCCTACCAGTGATAACCCCTCCCGCACACTCCTGGGTAAAATGCCATGCAGCTAAAACTCTAACTTTGGCTGCCCAGCTCGTTGAAAACGTCCTTGCCGCCGAGGACCAGGAGAGTGAGTGGCTCAGACTCCACCAGCGCCGGCTAATGCCCAAAGTTGGAGAACGGACCAGCGGGTAAGCTACAACCCTTCCACTCACGACCGCCAAGTCCCATGGAAGGAGCAGTCGTTCCAGCAATGGAGAGGTCTGGACATCTTTCCCCGCCGAGACCCTCGTCTACTTCCTGATACCGGCTCATCGCCAAAAAAGAGAAACTTTAGAGGACGTCATACGCAAGACCCATCCAACTCCTGGTCTTCAGTATCTGGTCCAGCAGAGCGGTATATGCGTTATCCTCCGGTGTGAGAGCCCTCTCCATGTTCTACCTGTGGGAAACCAGGCCACCATCATATGGAGTGCGTACAGATTGTTCCTTCAGCACGACCGTCGCCTCAACCTTCCCCAGAGAAAGCTGCACGTCCTGGCTACTGCCAGTCCTGATTGGAGGTAAATCCGTCCAGGCTATTGTGAATTCGGGCTCTGGGAAAACCCTTGTTGTCAAGGAACTTTTACCACCTGAAGTGCTTTCCTATGACTCTCCGTGGAGCATAGAATGTATACACGGGGATATAAAATAGTACTCGACAGCCAACAGCCTGCTACAGGTAAAGGGTAAAGGGTCGAAAGGCCAGGCTAGAAGTATGAGTTGATTCTTGGCTCCCTGCCCTGGCCCTTTTTCTCTAGTTTACTGGTTCCCTCCCAGGAGGAGCCTCCTCTGATACAGGAGAAGCCCGGTAAACTGTTCCCCTTCTCTGCTGATCTATTCCCCAGTAGACACCAGGTACCAAAAATCTTGGAAGCAAAAACGCTGTGACAAACAGGACTGGTTACAGTGATCTGGGACTCAAGGTGTCCGTACTAATAGGCAGAAGTCACAGGTAATGACTGGGGATGGCCAGAAGGAGGGAGAGAGAGAGCCTGGAGATTTACCAGACCTGTATCTCCCTGATTTTTTGCCAGAGGCAGAGGGAAGACCCACTCCTTGCCAGACAATATGAGAAGTTGGTTAAAATCGATGACAAGTATTGAAGGCAGGTGATGGGGTGATGGTGTTCCCGCATTTTGAATTGCTAAATGATATTCTGTATAGGGTGAACAGGGGAGGTCACCAGACACATTTTGGTTCCCGAGGTGTTTGTTAAAACTGTCTTCACCCTAGCCCATACTGTCCCTTGGGGTGGTCACCTCGGTTGAGACAAAACCATGAACCATATTTTGTCCCGGTTCTTTTGGCCAGGGATGCATAATGATATTGCTAAATAAGGTGCGGTATGTCCTGAATGCCCCTTCTGGCTGGTTAGCTGGCAAAGACCAGCCACCTTGGTTCCTCTTTCCTTAGTCTCATTTCCCTTTGAGAGGATTGGAGTAGACTTGTTAGGACCTCTAGAGCCCTCTGCCAAGGGACACAGGTTTATTCTGGTGATAGTTGACTATGCAACAAGGTATCCTGAGGCGTTCCCCCTATGGACAGCAACTGCTAAGCAGGTAGCCAACAAATTGTTGGAGCTGTTCTCAGGGGTTGGACTTCCACAGGTTATGTTGACAGACCAAGGGACAAATTTTATGGCTAAACTGATGCGGGGTGTCTTAAAGTTACTAGAAGTCAAATCAGTTTGGACATCGGTCTACCATCCACAGACTGACGGATTGGTGGAAAGATTTAACCAAACTCTAAAAAGTATGTCGACTCTGAAAAGAGAGCTTGGGATGAACTTCTCCCCTTTCTGCTGTTTGCAGTGCGGGAAGTTCCCCAGGCCCCCACAGGATTCTCTCCATTTGAACTCCTGTATGACTGCCAACCCCGTGGTATCCTAGACCTCCTGAAAGAGTCCTGGGAGGAACAGCGGTCCCCTTCTAAGAATACCCTTCAATATGTGTGGGACCGTAGGAAGTGTCCAATAGTCATGGTTCCTAAACCGGATGGGAAGGTAAGGTTTTGTGTGGACCTCCGAAAGGTAAATGTGGTATCCAAGTTTCATGTGTATCCGAAACCAAGGGTGGACAAATTAATTGATGCCCATGCTTGAACTCACAAAAGGATACCGAAAATACCTTTAGAGGAGTTAAGGGCAAAACCGCCTTCGCCTCACCAATGGGTTTTTACCTATTAGTGACAATGCCATTTGGTCTGCATGGAGCCCCAGCCACGTTCCAGAGACGAATGGATAAGCTGCTGAGACCTCATAGGGCTTATGCCGCAGCCTTTCTAGATGACATTGTCATCTACAGTAAACACTGGCAGGCCCATCTAAACAGTTTGAAAGCTGTCCTCAGTTCTCTAAGAGAGACAGGGCTCACAGCCAACCCTAAGAAATGTGCCTTGGGTAAGGCCAAAACGAGATACCTAGGTTATTCAGTGGGAGGTGGAAAAGTAAGGCCACTGGCCAATAAGGTTGGTGCCCTGAAAGAAGTTCCAACCCCCTGAACAAACACTCAGGTACGCTCTCTGTTGGGCTTAGCAGGGTACTATCAGCGGTTTATTCCTAATTACTCTGAAGTTACAGCGCCACTAACAGACCTCACAAAAAAGTGTGTCCCTACACAAATGGTATGGTCTAGGGAGTGCCAGAGAGCCTTCAAGGAGGTAAAAAGGTGTCTATCAGAGGGTCCCGCCCTTATATGCCCAGATTTTAATAGGCCTTTAATCGTGCAGACAGATGCATCAATGATAGGGCTAGGGGCAGTACTGTCACAACAGTTTGAGGGGGTAGAACATTGTAGAGGGAGAAAGGGGGTGGCCCGGTATTAAAGGGGTTGCACCCCATATGGCCATCCCCTGACCTCACCAGAGAGACAAGGGGTTAACTGGACTGCGGTCCAGGGATGAGGTTTGCACCTTGTTGTACCTTGAAAATGTATGTTCCCCTGTTCCCATGTTTCATTATAAGCATGTATTTTAATGTTTTAAAGTGCATTTCTGTATCTCCAGTTCTGGAGGTCACAGAGAGTTCATATTTGGCCAATATGTGGAGTCACTGTAGGCATTAAAAACTGGCAAAGGCTGACCCACTGAGCCCACCAGAATGGAACTTATTAATATGTGTAAATATTAAAGTGTATATGTATTTTATTTTGGATCTGTTCTGAAAATGCAGACGCCATTTGCTAGGCTAATAAGTCATGAAGGGCAGACGGCTGAGTAGCCTAAGATCAAAAAGTAACTGCCTTGATTGTTACCCAATGTCTAGGGATTAAGTATTAGTCAATCAACAAACTCTGCCAGTCTAATTGTTACCTGAGGGCATGGGTTAGTCGGTTAGTCTGTGTCTCCACATTAGAGAGTGGATATAGATAATTGTTCACCAATAGGCTGTGTTCAATGTTAAGAATAGGGTTGCACAGGTATATAAACTGTGTCAACCCTACAGTTTTTAGTTGTGCTTCTGATACCATCTTGAATGTCACTGGATTGCTGGACTTGTGCTTCTGATTCCATCTTGAATGTCACTGGACTGCTGGAGAATTGCTAGCGGATACTTCTCCATCCCCCAACCCTAAGTAAGTGTTACCTTCTTGTCTGTTAATTGTACTATATTGATGTGTTCACCTTATTTAAGGAATAAATTATATTTTATTATATCTAAGCCTCGTTCAGTTCAACCCAGATATTTGGTGTTCATTATATCTTGTCATAAGCTATCGTGACAAGCTCCCAATCCTTTTTTGAGTAGGAAATTGTTCCAGAGGGAAAAAACGACTCTGTGATTGAGAAGGAGTGCCTTGCAGTGAAGTGGGCAATTGAGGGTTTGAGGCATTAGGCCGCGCTTATAGTTCCGGCGACGCTGACGTCACGCTGCGGTCACTGAAAAAATCAAATTGAATTGACTTCCAGTGGTCGCGACCAAGCCGTTGCGCCACTCTTATAAGCACACGCAATGGATTCAATGCATTATTTTTGACGCGATGTCGCATCGCCGGGATTATAAGCGCGGCCTTATCTGGCGGGAGTCCATTTTACTATGGTGACGGATCATGCTCCACTAAAGTGGCTACATTCAATGAAAGACTCCAATGCTATGTTGACCAGGTGGTATATGGCCCTCCAAGCAACATGAGCGCCTAACATCACGGCGCTCGAGCACCAGCGAGCACGCTCTCACCCTGGATGAGGCCTTAGACACCAGCCCTATGCCTGGCAGACCTACTGTATGTGTAAGTCTGCAGTCCAGCAGTGACCTGGTTAAACTCAGCTGGGAAAAGGCTGGGTTAATTAGCCAGGTCCCAGCTGCCTCATTAAGGGGCTTTAAAAACCCAGGCTTCTCTCTTATGTCTGAACTATGGAGATACACTGAAACTCTGGAGAGAGAACAGCTTGATTTAAAGTTGTTTTTTCTGTGACATTTTTGTTTATGCTGAATTGCTTTTCTGGACTTTGAACAGAAGGAGCAAAGCCCTGCTCAGGACTTATGTTGCGTAACTTTATATAAGCTGAAGAAAAGCTCTGTTAGTTTTGTTCCTTGTTTTGCTGGCTGAATAAAGAAACCTTTCCAGACTACCCTCGTCTCGTTGCATTGTCCCTGCAACAGTCACCCCATGGTGTCTGCATCACTGTGTCACCCTGTGCTGTCTATGTTACTATGCTATCACGTGGTGTCTGTGTCACTGTCACCCTGTGCAGGGCCGTTTTAAGACCTTCGTAAGCCCTAGGCACTTATTTCTAGAGGCCTGTGTGTCCGATATTTTTAGTAATTTTTATGCTAATTTCATCGTTTGCTTGTTTCTTTCGATACTAGCGATATTTGGCATCGATACTTTTTGTTTCAATATTTAAAGGTATCGATACTTCGAAGGCATTTTAAATTAAAATTTGCTGTTTTCTCTTATTTAGTGATTTTTTTTTTGTTTAGGTATTTTTTCAAATTAAATATTGTAGGCCCTTGGCACTGTGCCTAGTCGGCCTAATGTATAAAGCGGCCCTGACCCTGTGCTGTCTGTGTCACTGTGTTATCCTGTGGTATGTGAATGTGTCATTGTGTCACCTTGCAGTCTCTGTATCACCCTGCAATGCTTAGGAAAGACTCCATGTTTCCTACTCTCTATCTGTGTCACTGTCACCCTGCAGTGGGTGGAACAGTCCGTGTCCCACATGTTCCCTCTGCCTGCGTCACCGTGTCACGCTGCGGTGGAGAGAACAGGCTCCAAACCCCACCGCTCCCCTATGCAGTGGGAAGGAAAATCCGTGTCTCACCATCTTCGCAGTCCCCGTCATGGCATCCTCTGGAATTGAATACATCTTGTGCTTTGTCTCCACCCTCCACTGTCCCTCCACGTCCTCACCAACCTTCACCAACATGACACGGAAGTTAGTGCCACCGAGATCCAGCGCCAGGAAGTCACCCACCTCTGGAGGGGTCAGAGAGAGACACATGAACAGAGTTGACTTTTGAGGTGCCTTATTGCCTCAGAGAGCAGTGCGAGTAGGTGAGGTTAAGTCCTTGAGTGCCAGGTCTGTTTGTCATCACAAAGTGTCATTTGCTTTGACACAATCGGGCAGATTCATACAGTGCCAGTACGGGTTAGCGCACCTGACACAGCACTAACTCCACTTTAATTCAATGGGAGTTAACTCTGGATCGGGTGCATTAACCTGTACCGGTGCTTGATGAATCAGCCTCAATGTGTTTCATTGAAAAGTTAGAATATACATTTAATTTATTTTCCTTTCCTTGTGCATGGGGCTGTGTCACACAGGAATGGTTTAGTAATCATGTTTAATTTCACGTCATAGAACAACATAGGATGCAGCACACAGCCAAAGGGTCCAAAATGGTAATAAAAAATGATTTATTCAAAAAACATAACTAAAAAGGAGGTACAAGGGCCTTCCAACGTGTTTCGTACCAATAGGGTACGTTATCTCCAAATTCAGATCTTATCAGCTGCAGATAGTGTATGGGCATGTCCTAGCAGTAACATGTGACAGTGTAGAGGGGGAGGTATTTGGGCGGGGCAGGGGTTATATACAGGATAGTGCTGAACATCTGTGACTAAGAGGGTCACTTATATACAAAGCAGATACTCAGTATTAATACAGTGCAGATTAGTCAATTTAAGGGAACAAGAATTATAGAGAGATACTCAGTGTGATTGTATAGTGCAATATGTGCATTCTCTGGAGACTGGAAGTCTATAAAGATGCTCAGACTGACTGTATAAACATACTCATCAGCATTACATAACCTAACACGGGCATTTTTGGAAGATGTAAAGCGGATAGATATACTCAGTATCATTATTTCATGCAGAATGGCCATTTTCAGGGGTCTGGAAATGCAGACACATACGTAGAGGCCTATTCATTAAAGTGTTAAATAAAACTGTGCAAAATCGCCCCAAAACAAATGTGTCATGATAAAGATGGCGACTTCTTGCCATATTTGCAGTGCTGGGGGTCTGACAACACCAGAGTGCTCCAGAACCTCGGGCACTTCTGGGTCATGTGATTGCTCCGGCTGCAATCACATGACCGCATCAGGCCTCGGATGCCGGAGACAGAAATGGAGGGAAATCCACTTTCGTTTCGATTGGGCTGGCCACTACTTTGGAGTGGTCGGCTCAGTCTGCCCCCAAAACAAGGAACAGGTGCCCATGTAGTACCTGGTACACTATAAGGGCACTGTACAGGTTAATAAGAATTATCTATGCAAAAAGTTTCTACAATAAATCTCACTCGCATGCTACATAACAAAAATCATTTAATCGCAGGGTTTAAAGAGGCAATCCAAGCATGCTTCCGGAGATACCTCTTTATGGGGTGCCTGAAGCTGCTCCACTCGGCTAGCAGGGTTCATGTAATGGCGGCGTTTTAAAGCTCCGGTGCCCAGCGGGGTAAGAAGCGGTCACGTTATCAGGTTCGGCTTCCTATTGGCCCACGTGACACAGGAGCTGCTTTAAACTTTGGAGAGATACTGGCACCCCTTTTCAAGGTATTTATCTCGGGAAGCAGGGGGTCCCCGGAGCTGAAGTTAACAGGGTTCAGCTCCGGAGACGCCCTGCTTCAATCCTATGTTAAAAATGTATAAATAAAAAAAAGGGGCATGAATTGCTCCTTCAAACGTGCGAGATGTGTCTTTGTGCGCAGTTGCTGGTTTTCTCACGAAAAACTCCACCCTTGCCGGTTAATAAATAGGACCCTTAGTGTGAGTGCAATAATAATAACGATTGTAATACAGTTGGCACGGTGGCAGTGTCACTGGGTGGTTCTGAGGTGGCTGGCTGCAGTTACAGTACACGCATGGACATTCTTGTCGAAAAAAGTCTAAAATAAATAAACGACTGCAAGGGGAACAGAATTTAAATATTACAAATAACAGGTGACTGTAGTTTTTAGGAAGGGTGAAGGACACAGGAAGATGTGCACACCCGAATTCTCTGTTTGAACTGCCTGTGTTTGTTTTCAGAGCGTGCTCAATGATACATTCCCAGTCAAATGATGACATCGGAACATCTCATTACTGCTAAAGCCTGGTGGCAGGAAAAACCTAATATATTGGCAAGACCTGAGTGAACCCAGAGGGCAATGACACGGAATATACCCTGTGCCGTGCAATGTACCTCTTGGCACAGAACACACCCTCACTGTGCCACAAAATACCTTTACTGTGCCATGGTATTTACCCTCCGCATGCTACATTGTGTGTGTGTGTGTGTGTGACACTGCCCCCAGGCCTCTCACCAGAGCCGTCAGGTGTGGAGCGCACATAGGTGGGCAGCATTTTGACGCTGGCTTCCTCGTTTGTCTCCAGGCGCAGCCCCCGCTCCATCTCACTCTGCATCCGACACATCAGCACATGCAAATCCTCCTCCTGCAGTCGGAATTCAGACAGGATTTGATCCACCTGTCTCAGGAGGGAAGGGGAGGAGGGACAGCGAGGAAAAGGAGAGAGGGGAGGGCAAGAAGAGGGTGAAAGAGGATGGGGCAATACATTAATAGGTGCGAGTGATAATTCTATATATACATTATATACAGCACTGTGTACACAGTCTACACTGTACTAGTTGTTATTATGCATTGTGTAGAACGTGGCTGGGATTTGGGGTCAGTGCTGAAAAATGACCCCTTCAGGGGGTCAGAGACAGGGTTGTGACTATGAGTGCTGATCAATAACTCCATGTAACATGTCCTGGCCCTATACACAGCACAGATACAGCATGGGCAGCGGAATGCCAGCATCCCCCTCACACATACACACTAGTACATTTAGGACATGTATACACAGCACAGGTACAGCGCAGGCATAGGCAATACCAGCCTCCCCGTGACACACTACTACACCATGACATGTATACACAGCACAGGTACAGTGTGGACAGCGGCAGTGTCAGCCTTTCCTAATATATACTATTACACCATGACATACATACACAGAACGGGCAGTGTAAATCTCCACCTCACACACACTACTACACCATGATATGTATACACACAACACAGGAACAGCATGGGCAGCGAAAGTGTCAGCCTCCCCTCACACTACTACCCCAGGAAATGTTTACACAGCACAGGTATAGTGTTGGCAGAAGCAATGCCAGGCCCCCCTCACACACTACTACACCATGACATGATGACATGTATAACCAGCACAGAAACAGCGTGGGCAGTGGCAGTGTAAGCCTTTCCTACTATATATTCACACTACTACACCATGACATACATACCACGGGCAGTGTCAGCCTCCCCTTCACACACACAACTACAACATGACATACATACACCATGACATACACACAGGCACAGTATGGGCAGAGGTATTGTCAGCCTCCCCCTCACACACACCGCTTTACCATGACATATATACACAGCACAGGTTCAGCCAGGCTCCCCATCACACAAAGGCAGTGCCTAACCCTTCAAATGGCAATACTTTAGACTTAGCGTCCAATAAAAGTCAGTGCTCTGCAGAATATGATTGATTCTCGCAAAACAAATTCAGATAAGGGGGTAAAGTCAGTATTGAAGGCCATAGAGAGGTCCTCTGGCAGACCTCCAGTCTCCAGGCCCCCAATGTGTAACCCAGCAGCTCCCCTCTTCCATATAACAGTGCACGTGACATGCTCACGTTATAGGTTTGACAGCTCTCTCCTGCACAGGCATCTTACCTCATGCTGCACAGACTGTTCCATGCCTTCTATATAGAGGGTCCACAACACGACATAGAGGGGGTTAAAGAGGCACAGTGTGTGCGTTCCTCTGGGTCTCAAGGGCACTTTACAAAGGTCTGTGTGTCAGTGTATGTCAACCTGTGACTGTGTGTTTGCCACTGACTCTGTCAGTGCTATATACCCTGTGTCTGCCACTGACTCTCTCAGCGGTATATATACAGTGTCTGTCTTTCTGTTTGTCACTCAGAGGTACATGCCCTGTGCCCGTCTCTCAGTGGTATATACCCTATGTCTGTCTTTCTGTCTCTCAGTGGTACATGCTCTGTGTCTGTCTCTCAGTGGTATATACGCTGTATCTGTCTTTATGTCTGTCTCTCAGTTGTATATACCTTGTGTCTGTCTGTCAGTGGCAAATACTGTACACTATACCCTGTGTCCGTCTCTCAGTGGTATATATCCTGTGTCTGTCTCTCTCTGTTACTCTGGTATACAGTATGTGCTGTCTATTTGCTGTTGGTCAGGAGCAGTTCCCAGTTGAACTTGATAAAGGGTTCATGGGATGGTGCGAGAGAGGGAGGGAGAGAGGGCGGAGAGAGAGAGCGAGAGAAGGAAAGGGGGATACAAAGTGAGAGTAGCAGAGGGAAAGTCATGTGGAATGTGGAGAGACAGGAAGAGGAAAGAAGGGAGCAGAGAAGGAATGTCATCATAAGACTCCCTCCCTGTAGCGATGGGTATCTCAGCTCTCATATATTGCTGCTTCACACAGCAGTACTGTACTGCTTGGTGCTGCCTCTGGAAGTGCAGGAGTTAATCAGTAACTTATACACTACTTAATAATCTGTGCTGTGTCCCTCTCACCATCGCAGAACTGCTGAGAACACAAAGCCGGGGTCCACAGAGACACACATGCATTATGTATGTATGTATGTATACACAAACATAATTATATATATATATAACCCGGGTCCCCCTGGTCCCCCGTAAGCCCTTACCGCCACTGCGGCGATGGGTGCATCTGGTGGTTGCGCGGGTGGTTGCGGGGAAGTATGGACAGGTGTGGGAAGTAGTTGCCGACATCGCGGTCAGTCAGGCGAGGCGACCGAGTCTCCTGAGGTCCCTGGCGGCTCTCTTTGCAGGAAGCCACCATCTTGAATAAGCGTGCACATGCGTATTGTAAGTCCCGCAAGGGAACTACAATCCCAGTAGCCCCAGGGGCTGCTAGTCAGATGGAGAGAAACAGCCAATAGGGCTGCAGGATTCACAGAGGACTATAGTTGTTACATTTGGTGCCTTAAGGAGCATATCCAGTCGGAGCTGGGACAGTAGAAGGGTAGGGTGTGCATGTGCAGGGTGTCAGTGACCCCTGTACTATGCCAGAGTCCTCCTTAAGCCCCAGCTAGGCCCCCGACTCCCCTCAGCTTGTGGTTACTGCAGGGACAGGCCGATAGATAGGGACACTGCCCTGTAGTGACATTGTGAGGGATACAGACAGGACGCAGCTTTATCCTGGCATCTCGTAGTCTGGGATCAGATATCAGATCACCATCTACAGTAAAGAGACATTCTTCATGGTGGCACCATCCACGCGGGATACCACCCAATGTAGAGGCGGAGGCTATGCCAACATCGCTGGGATCAGTGGATCCGCTTCATCTTCTGGCCATACCTGGGTGCAGGAGCACCTGGGCAGGTACTCCAAGTGCACCAACTGTACACACAATAGTGCCCAGGGACACCACAGTACTTTGTAGTAACCACTACAGGGGTGAGGTCACAGTGTTGGGAACATGGTGAGGGGTTATGGCCGTGCGAGGCCTGGTGGGTAGCTGTAACCATTATTTAGCGCTATATAGCAAACTTGTTCTGCGTGACCCTGTGTGTACTCTTTATTATGTGTCCTGTAACTGGGTTATTCTACATATAGAATTCTATACAGGTGGAGGCACTACCGAGCACCGATCCAGGTGCGCCCCAGGTTCCCAGCAACGGAGGCTCAGCACTCTTGTGAGCCACAGGTATTGCACCACACATACGCTGTAGCTACACATCTCCCAAGGGGTTGGGGGAAAGTGTGTTACATATACACACACACACACACACACACACACACATAAGACCAACACAAAATTAAGTAGCGCTCAGGTGGATAATAGTGACAATATATATAGAATAATGATAATAAATTATATGAATCAATAAAAATCAACACACTTTTAACTACATATAACTTCAAACCATAAACAAAGTCCAAAATAAATGTTCCACTTGAAAAATCCAGAGAGATAAAGGTCCCAATTGATGATCCAGGAAGTGTCTTTGCAGCTTCAGATAAAAGTGGTATAGCCAACCACTACGCATCAAAAAACAAACAGAAGCGCAAGCTCCATAGCATGTAACTGTTTAAACAAAAGAGTACATTTATGAAAAAACTGCAGCCCAAAGGAAATGCACTTACAGAATTAAAAAAAGCAACCAAACGTGGGAGAGAAATCTCTGTGTGTAGTCATCTGCGGGGATGAGAGGGTCCCAGGTAGGTATGGTATATCTGCACAGCTTGTAGCCACCACCAACTCCTGTCACAAGTTGGCGCCAGGAGACTGAGTCAATCAGTGCCTCCATGTCCTCTGCTCCTGCATGGGATAGTTGCCAGCGCTTGAAAATGCAGCTAGTAAGATCACAGGAGTTGGTGGTGGCTACAAGCTGTGCAGATGTACCATGCCTACCTGGGACCCTCTCACCCCCGCAGATGACTACACACAGAGATTTCTCTCCCACGTTTGGTTGCTTTTTTTAATCCTGTAAGTGCATTTCCTTTGGGCTGCAGTTTTTTTAATAAATGTACTCTTTTGTTTAAACAGTTACATGCTATGGAGCTTGCGCTTCTGTTTGTTTTATATATATACAACAGAGGATGCGACATTAAAGAAATCTTTCCCAAACCTCCCATTCTTGCATTCCGGCAACCACCAAACCTCAAACAGAAATTAGTCAGCAGAAAACTTCACAACGATTTTAAAGACATAGATAATGGCACAAACCCGTGCAGCAACAAACGCTGCAAACTCTGCAAACACATTTGCCAAGATCCCACAGCCAGTCACAACCATAGAACATTCAATGTTAAAGGATCATACAGCTGCACATCCAGAAATATAGTGTATATGATTCAGTGCAACAAATGTGACCAAGGTTGCTACATTGAGGAAACCAGCCAAAAACTACAAGGAATACAGAAAAGATGGGGGAGCACAATGGTCGGAAACAGGCAGTGTTATATAACTAATAGTTACTTTTTTCTAAGGTGAAGCAATTGTAACCTGAGTAGGTGTGGTAGCTCAGGTGTCTAATGTCTAATTGGGAGGGTGGACACACATGAGTGTATGTGTGTTGGTGTAAAAGTGGAATAAAGGTATATAAGACTTACACGGCCTTGTGTAAGCCCAGTCGCATCAGAGTTTCTTTAGGAATCCCCTTGTGCTTCTGATGAGGCTTTTCTTCTTGTGATGCTGGTTCTTCTTCTTATTTTACAGTCCACTTCCTTCTTTGGTTCACAGTGCCGCTCCAGGGGAAATTTCCTCTCGTGTAAACAAAAAGGAGGATAGGGTTAACACATATAATTGTACACACGTCAATGAGGGGGGGGGGAATGGTGTGTTTATAAACCACCAAGATTTGTATTCTATATAATATAGTTTAGCACTCACACGGGCTAGTGTGAGTGTAATCCTATCTTGGTATCTTGTTCTAAAGAAGTTGCCCAAATCAATATCAGGTAATGAAAGGGTAGGGTATGAAGGTATTAATAATAAATATATCACAATACTCACACGGGCCAGTGTGAGTACACACTTCTAGCGGTATCTTGTTCTTTTTTCTTGTAGTCACCGATGGTGAAGGTGGGGTTTAACAAATAAAAGACACTAATGTCTGGGGGGTAAAAACTATCTTTAATAAAAACATGAAAAATAAAAACAAATTCAGAATACAAACGATTCTGTGGAAGGTGAAAGCAAGGGGTAGGCAGTGTGGTGTATAGTTGTAGGGGGTCTCTCTCTTCCGCGTCCGGATGGAGAGCTGCAACTTCACCTCTGCCTCCTCTGTAGTGTGCTTTAAAATGTTCCAAGTAAAGAGCAACGCGTTTCGTCCAGGTACTGGACTTCCTCAGGCTCTGTGATACACAGAGCCTGAGGAAGTCCAGTACCTGGACGAAACGCGTTGCTCTTTACTTGGAACATTTTAAAGCACACTACAGAGGAGGCAGAGGTGAAGTTGCAGCTCTCCATCCGGACGCGGAAGAGAGAGACCCCCTACAACTATACACCACACTGCCTACCCCTTGCTTTCACCTTCCACAAAATCGTTTGTATTCTGAGTTTGTTTTTATTTTTCATGTTTTTATTAAAGATAGTTTTTACCCCCCAGACATTAGTGTCTTTTATTTGTTAAACCCCACCTTCACCATCGGTGACTACAAGAAAAAAGAACAAGATACCGCTAGAAGTGTGTACTCACACTGGCCCGTGTGAGTATTGTGATATATTTATTATTAATACCTTCATACCCTACCCTTTCATTACCTGATATTGATTTGGGCAACTTCTTTAGAACAAGATACCAAGATAGGATTACACTCACACTAGCCCGTGTGAGTGCTAAACTATATTATATAGAATACAAATCTTGGTGGTTTATAAACACACCATTCCCCCCCCCCCTCATTGACGTGTGTACAATTATATGTGTTAACCCTATCCTCCTTTTTGTTTACACGAGAGGAAATTTCCCCTGGAGCGGCACTGTGAACCAAAGAAGGAAGTGGACTGTAAAATAAGAAGAAGAACCAGCATCACAAGAAGAAAAGCCTCATCAGAAGCACAAGGGGATTCCTAAAGAAACTCTGATGCGACTGGGCTTACACAAGGCCGTGTAAGTCTTATATACCTTTATTCCACTTTTACACCAACACACATACACTCATGTGTGTCCACCCTCCCAATTAGACATTAGACACCTGAGCTACCACACCTACTCAGGTTACAATTGCTTCACCTTAGAAAAAAGTAACTATTAGTTATATAACACTGCCTGTTTCCGACCATTGTGCTCCCCCATCTTTTCTGTATTCATTAACTATAAGGGTCCTGGATAGATCCTGCTGGGGTTCCGAGTCACAAGAGGATACCACCCGAAAACCATTTACAGGCAGTATTACACCATTCTTTTTATACTTCTGCACATTAGATATAACAAAGAGAGATAGCGCCCGGGTACCTTCGCAAAAAAACTACAAGGAAGAATGAATATGCACAGACACTCTATACTCCATCACGAAGAAGGAAGATACTGCTCACCTGTGGGACATCACTTCTCACAACCAGATCATTCCATAAATGATTTAAAAATCAAAATCCTCAATGGAATGTTTAAAAGCACCCAAGAACGGAAAACATTTGAACTCAGAATGATAAGACTCTTTGACACCAAAACCAAAGGACTTAATGTGGACATGGGTTTTCTCACACCCTATCAAAATTGTTTGTAATTATCCTGCTTGCCTCAATTCTTATCCACACTTTCTCTCCCCCCCAGCATCCCTTTCCCTCCCCACCTTTCTTTGACACTGTCCCTGGCTTCAAACACTTAACACCCTACCTTATCTACAGTAAATATCTGTTTTTTTTTTCCTCTCTCTACACTGCTTTAGCCATTGAATTCTTTGTATATCAGTATTGCTTGACCTGAAGAAGAGAGGAGAACTCTCGAAAGCTTGTCCTATGACATAAATTGTTAGTCCAATAAAAAAGGTATCACCTAATACTGAAGAACTAATTTATTCTGCACTATATATATAATACTGAGTTAAGTTATGGTGAGTAAAAAAAGTGACAAAAACCCTCCACAGGAAAGCAAATATGCAAATATAACAGGCTGTGCTCAAAGCTGTGACCATGCAACAAGCTTAAGCCTATAGGGAACCATGTTAAAAATGGTTATTGAGGCAAAAAGTGACACTGTGTGCTCATTTGCATGTCATTTCCCAGAATCCCTTGCTGCAGTGGAAGTGCTGTATGCTGGGTGATGATGGGGAGAGGCGGGGTTGCAGACCTGCCTAAGACATGCAGATGAGCATACTGTTATATTTGCATATATATATATATATATATATATATATATATATATATATATATATATATATATATATATATATATATATATAGTGGTGTGAAACACCCTCTTTGAATTCTATGGTTTTACATATCAGGACATAATAACAATCTGTTCCTTAGCAGGTCTTAAAATTAGGTAAATACAACCTCAGATGAACAACAACACATGACAAATTACAATGTGTCATGCTTTATTTAACACAAACAAAGCCAAAATGGAGAAGCCATGTGTGAAAAACTAAGTATATCTTATGATTCAATAGCTTGTAGAACCACCTTTAGCAGCAATAACTTGAAGTAATCGTTTTCTGTATGACTTTATCAGTCTCTCACATTGTTGTTGAGGAATTTTGGCCCACTCTTCTTTACAACGTTGCTTCAGTTCATTGAGGTTTGTGGGCATTTGTTTATGCACAGCTCTCTTAAGGTTCCGCCACAGCTTTTCAATCGGGTTGAGGTCTGGACTTTGACTGGGCCATTGCAACACCTTGATTCTTTTCTTTTTCAGCCATTCTGTTGTAGATTTTCTGGTGTGCTTGGGATCATTGTCCTGTTGCATGACCCAATTTCGGCTAAGCTTTAACTGACGGACAGATGGCCTCACATTTGACTCTAGAATACTTTGGTATACAGAGGAGTTCATTGTCGACTCAATGACTGCAAGGTTTCCAGGTCATGTGGCTGCAAAACAAGCCCAAATCATCACCCCTCCACCACCGTGCTTGACAGTTGGTATGAGGTGTTTGTACTGATATGCTGTGTTTGGTTTTCGTCAAACGTGGCACTGTGCATTATGGCCAAACATCTCCATTTTGGTCTCGACTGTCCAAAGGATATTGTTCCAGAAGTCTTGTGGTTTGTTCAGATGCAACTTTGCAAACCTAAGCCGTGCTGCCATGTTCTTTTTAGAGAGAAGAGGCTTTCTCCTAGCAACCCTTCCAAACAAACCATACTTGTTCAGTCTTTTTCTAATTGTACTGTCATGAACTTTAACATTTAACATGCTAACTGAGGCCTGTAGAGTCTGAGATGTAACTCTTGTTTTTTTGCAATTTCTCTGAGCATTGCACGGTCTGACCTTGAGGTGAATTTGTCGGAACGTCCAGTTCTGGGAAGATTGGCAACTGTTTTGAATGTTTTCCACTTTGAATAATCTTTCTCACTGTAGAATGATGGACTTTAAATTGTTTGGAAATGGCCTTATAACCCGTTCCAGATTGATGGGCAGCAACAATTGCTTCTCTAAGATCATTGCTGATGTCTTTCCTCCTTGGCATTATGTTAACACACATCTGAATGCTCCAGACCAGCAAACTGCTAAAACTTCGGCTTTTATAGAGGTGGTTACACATGCTGATGATCAATTAATCAAGGGCATTAGATTAGCAGCACCTGTCTGCTACTTAGCATCTTAATTCCTATGGAAGCAGTAAGGGTGTACTTAGTTTTTCACACATAGCTTCTCCATTTTGGCTTTATTTTTGTTAAATAAATCATGACACAGTGTAATATGTCATGTGTTGTTGTTCATCTGAGATTGTATTTACTTAATTTTAAGACCTGCTAAGGAACACATGATGTTATTATGTCCTGATATGTAAAACCATAGAATTCAAAGAGGTTGTACTTTTTTTTCCACACAACTGTATATATATATATATATACACACACACACACACACACGTGTGTACAGGACGGCCCCAATCATGCGGCAGGTTTCCCAGACTTTGCAAAGGCAAACAAGATCTTATCTTGCATTAAACGTGCAATGGATGGAAAGGAAGTAAACATAATTATCCCCCTTAATAAAGCATTAGTAAGACCACACCTTGAATATGGAGTACAATTTTGGGCACCAGTCCTTAGAAAAGACATTATGGAACTAGAGAGAGTGCAGAGAAGAGCCATCAAATTAATAAAGGGGATGGACAATCTAACTTACGAGGATAGGCTAGCTAAATTAGATTTATTTACATTTGAAAAGAGGCGTCTAAGAGGGGATATGATAACTACTGTATATACAAATATATTCGGGGACAGTACAAGGAGCTTTCAAAAGAACTATTCACCCCAAGGACAGTACAAAGGACTCGGGGTCATCCCTTAAGGTTGGAGGAAAGGAGATTTCACCAGCAACAAAAGAAAGGGTTCTTTACAGTAAGGGCAGTTAAAATGTGGAATTCATTCAACATGGAGACTGTGATGGCAGATACAATAGATTTGTTCAAAAAAAGGTTGGACATCTTTTTAGAAAGGAAACATATACAGGGATATACCAAATAAGTAAACATGGAAAGGATGTTGATCCAGGGAGTAATCTGATTGCCAAATCTTGGAGTCAGGAAGGAATTTTGTCATGGAACAAGATTTCATATTTCTCTGTCTCCCTTTGCAGCTTATGGGATTCATATCTCCCTAGTTTAGCTGCCTGTTATTTACCCTGTCCCAGCAGCTTGCTGCATGTGAAAAGGCAACATTTTTGATACACATGTTGTTTACACAGTCAGTCAGTGAGTTGCTATAGCAACCTCAGCCTTTCTCTCAGTATGGGCTAGTCTGCCCTCCCCCCTGCCTTGCTGACAGATAGTCTGTCCCCAGACAATTCCTGCTACCCAGATTCCCTCACACTTCCTTTTACTTCCTACATTGGCTGAGTGAGTACGTCTTCTGTTACCCCTCTACTGGCAAGGCCTCATCCTTTTCCCCTTTCCCTACTTTCAAGCACATTCACTATAGAGACATTCTCTCACAACACCATCATCCACAAGTGCCTTTGTGTATCTATGCTTTCCCCAATAAAATGAAGAAAAGACAAAGAACTTGTTGTGCTTGTAACAGGAATGAGTTGAAGCTATCTGGGTCCATTCATACCCTAGACATGACCCTGGGTCCAGAATAGTGAAAAAGGAGGACCGTGTGCCTTAAAGACACATACAGGAGCTGCTACTCAAAGACTTTAAGCTAACACAGAGCAGTCTCTGCAGACTGACAAGCAGCAGCCTTACAAACAAGAACAGCACAAGCTTATGCCCCACACTGCTATTCAGAGCAGCCTCTACAGCAGAAACAAGCGACAGCCTCAGGCTAAGGAAAGTGTGGCATTGCACAGCTTTACAAAGCAGCAGCTTTTGAAAACAAGCAGAAGTTTTAAATAGCAACCCCAGAAAAGCAAAACAACTTTGCACACAAGACAGCAGCATTGCAGACAGACAATTCATAGCACACAGAACTTTGATTGCCTTCTCTGTTTTTGAGTCCACCCTCTGCACAGTTTCTCAGCGAGGAGCTACCATCTCACCTAACCCTGCGCACGTTCCACGGCTAGCGTCACCAAGGGCCACGCCACTGGACACCGCCAGGACACGGGTCACAGCCACAGGACACCTGTAAGTACAGCTACCCCTACGCTTACCGCTGCAGGACACCTAAAGGCACTATCTGAGACAGTCATCCATCGCTGACGCAGGTAACAGACCGCATGCCACACGCACTGGCTAAAGGCCTAAACACACCTGCAGCATGGCAGAACTCAGACCCTCACCAGACACAACGCAGGAGAATGACCACTCAGACACAGAGACTGCTGCGCAACTGCAAACGGCGCAGGAAGGCGCAAGGCCTAAACATATAGTCACACTGACACAAAAAGTGCGTGACAAGTATGAAACTGACGTTGAAGCGCACTGTGCTAAATTAGAGAAGGCCTGGGAAACAACCACCCGGGGAATACGCAATGTTACTAGCATTGGCAACTATGCGCAACAGCTCGAGCAGGCAATAACGCAATTAAGGACTGATCACTCATGTTATCAAGAGCTGTCAGAGGCATACATCACTTACCTGACCAGGGCCAACACCAGCGAAAGCCTGCAAGAAAGAGACTTACAGAGTAACATTGACCTGACACGAGACAGCCGCGTGCGAACCACTATCACGGAGGCTGAGAGTAGGAGAAAAGACCTTTTGCTGGAAACCGCATCACAGCGCTCAAGCACATCTAGGCATTCATCAAGGTCAGCAAGGTCAGCAAGATCAGCGCAATCTAACGTGTCCAGCGCAAGCGCCAGCGCTACCAAGGCGCGAGCCACCGCAGAGGCCGCACGTGCCAGGGCCGATTATGGTCGGAGAGAGGCAGCCGTAAGGGCAGAAAGAGCGCGCATAGAAGAGGTGGAGCAGAACGCTGCCGCCAATGCCGCCACCGCCAATGCCGCCACCGCCAATGCCGCCACCGCCAATGCTGCCGCGGGGAGGAAAGCCGAATTTGATGCGGAACAAGAGGCCCTAAATCAAGAGAAGGAAGCCGCCACCGCCATAGCCCAAGCTGAAGTCCTAGAAGCAGCCGCGCAACAGGACGGCGGGGAGCAACCATACAGACGAATAGCTTCAGAGGATCCAGTACAACGTACCGAAGACTACGTAAGGAGCCTCTTCAGTGTAAACACCATCTCAACACGGAGGGAGTGATGCCACGGGCACCGAGGACTTGCTGGGTCCACGTGGAGAAAACGCTGTTCCTTTAAGGGTACACGCTTCCTGGGACAGCCACAGCCGCAACTGTGATCCACACGCCAGCACGCACACGGATGCACTGCAACAGGCTCGCAATCCATGTACACCCACACGGGAAAACACAGCCCCTCACACGGACCAGCAGTCATCACGCGTCCACGCCAAGGAAGAGGCGACCGCATGGGCCCTTCCACCAACTACCTCAGAACGTGACCAACACACCGATGCCTCAGGCCTGACAGACATGGCCAAGTACATGATCCAGCGTGACCTAGTGCAAACAGGACTTACCAACTTTGACGACCGTCCTGAGAACTACCGAATGTGGAAGTTCACATTCAAGGACGCAATCAAGAGCCTGAGCGTCTCAGCTAGGGAAGAACTCAGACTGCTAGCCAAATGGCTGGGAAAAGAATCCATGGAACACGCGAAGAGACGGGGCAGCAAATGCGAACCACCCCCAAGTAGGTCTTGACCTAGTATGGGAAAGGCTAGAAGAGTGTTACGGCAGCCCCGAAGCAGTCGAAGATGCGCTCTTCAAAAGAGTCGACAGCTTTCCCAAGATCACAGCTAAAGACTACTCAAAGTTACAAGAACTCGGGGACCTGCTACAGGAGCTGCAGTCTTTATTCAGGAGCTGCATTCTTTAACAGGTCTCACTGTCCTAGACTCGGCTCGCGGAGTGAGACCCATCTTGGAGAAGCTACCTTACAACCTCTAAGAAAGATGGATTTCACAAGGCTCCAAATACAAAAGGGAGAAGTGTCACGGTAACTTGATAGGATATAATATACACCAAATAACTGGGTTGAACTGAACACGACTTAGATATAATAACGAGAATTTATTCCTTAAAGAAGGTGAACACACAGGATAGTACAAATAACAGACAAGAAATAACACTTACTTAGGGATTGGGATGATGAAGTAATCAACATAGAGATCAGCAAGCCAGTACGACAGGGAGACGCCATGTCACCAAAGCTTTTCCTAGCAACAGTTGAAGAATTGTTCAAGACATTGAATTGGGAGAAATAATAAATCAAAATGAACGGGGAATACTTCAGTCACCTACGATTTACAGATGACTTTGTTATTTTAACCACAAATCCAGAAGATCTCCAGCAACAAATCAGAGAACTCGCCGAAGCAAGTAAGAAAGTGGGTCTCCATATACATCTTAGCAAGACTAAAGTGATGTTCAGCAAATGCGTCAACTCTGTAAAGATCGAAATCAATGGAATAAAACTAGAAGAAGATGAAAACTATTTCTACCATGGCCAGCAAGTAACAATGGATGAGAACCTTTTGAAATAAATCAATATGAGAATGAAGATGTAATGTAGCACATTTGGAAGAAACAAAACAATTTTTTAAGGGAACCTTCCACGGTGCCTTAAGAAGAAAGTTTTCGACCTGTGAATTCTGCCCGTGCTCACGTATGGATGTTAAACTTGGACCCTAAATGCTGAGATAATTCAGAAGCTTCAGACAACTCAAAGGAGTATGGAGAGATGCATGGTGGGTATTACCCGAAGGGACAGGAAAAAAAGATGGGGTGTTTGCCGAGCACGCACGTTCTAAGTGAAACTTCCTTGTGCTTTGTCACTGAAATTGTATTTCGATTTCGATGTTTTTGATTGAATGAAAGACTTTTGAGAGTATAATTTATTGTGGCAGGGTTGTTTATAAAAGTACTGGTACTGTGGCAGGTTTGCTTATAAATTGTCACGGGTGCTCACCACATACCAGGACCGGACCGCGAGGCTGAGGTGGGGATATGAAAACACCGACCTAGGCCGCGAAGCCGGGTTCGGGTTGCACAGCTCGTGGTCGTCGGAGGCCGGGTCCGGGCAGGAGAGGATAGAAGTGTAGGAGGTACTTGACGTATCAGGGTTGGAGAAGTCGAGAGTAGTCAGAGTCCGAAGCCAGGGTCGTGGGTAGGAGAGAGTAGAAGTCCGATGAGAGCGCCGAGTCCAAGGGTGCCAGAGGTCAGGAATCCGGATACAATGCCGGGATCTAAGTACAAGGAGACAAGACGAATGCAACGAAGTGGCTTGTAGCAAGCACAACTAAGAACTAACTATGCTCAGCAATCAGCCTAGGGCTGATTGAACTAAATACCAGTGAGGAGCCAATGGGGATGGTAGGAGGAGGTCACAGGTAAGTGGACGGCTGATAGGCCGAGGCTGGGTGCAGGGCAGGTGCTGAGGATTCCAAGCGATTGGTAAGTGCAGCCATATATATGCGTGCCCGCGACTGGAACTCAGTCGGGCGGCTGCCAGGAGGTGCTGGTGTGCGTGGCGGTCTGCCTCGGCGGCGCACGCAACCCGCAGCTGGAGCATGGGTCACCGCTGAGCGGGAGATGGCAATCCGGGCGTGGCGTTCACGCGACCCTGCGACAGGTAGTGCCGGTATGCGAGGAGCACGGGTGGAGAGGGTCAACTTGGAAGGTAAGGGACGCGGCACCCTTACTGTACCCCCTCATTCAGGGTCAACCTCCGGGCGATCCATACAAGTCTTAAGAGGAAATTTCCGATTAAATGCTCGGATCAACCTGGGAGCATGTACCTGGTCTAGTGGAATCCAAGACCTCTCTTCGGGGCCAAAACCCCTCCAATGCACCAAATATTGGAGTCCTCCTCTCGAGAAACGCGAGTCCAAGATGTACTGAACCTCAAATTCCTCTTGTCCGTTTACCAATCTAGGACGAGGTGTGATGTCTTGAGTATGTGGGTTAGGTAAGAATGGTTTAAGTAGCGAACAATGAAACGCGGACGGGATCCTCATGGTTGCGGGCAATTTCAGTCGATAAGTGAAAGATTAATCTTTTCCAGTTTAGGAAATGGTCCGATATATCTAAGAGCTAGTTTCGGAGATGTGACCTTTAGACGAATGTTCTTAGTGGATAAGAGAGGTCTAATCACACATAATGTATCAAGTCATTTTCTTCAAGTGCACAACAAGAACCCTAAGGGCCTTAAATGTATAGCCATCAAAGCCCTCACGCCTTTTGACGGGGAGGAAATATTACAAGTCTCTTGGGACGGCGTGAATCTTTTTGGATTTACGAACTTTGCACTCTGGCACCTTTGGGTCTTAATATTGAATTTGACCTAAAATCCTTTTTGGTAGACAAATAGACTCATCCTTGACAGAATAATAATAATAATGATAATGATAAATATAAAGAAGTCATAGTGGTAGATAATAGATAATTATGTATTGTTTATTGTATAATATATATATATATATATATATATATATATATATATATATATATATATATATACATATATACAGTGTTCGACAATCCTATACATTTACTCGCCCGGGGCGGGTGGATTTTACCCCCAGGCGAGTAAACATTGGCCCAAGCAGCACACGTGTTTTTTTTTTTAAATTTCCCCCGTTCGCGCTAAAATTTTCCCCTGCTCGAGCTGAAAAAAAAACTCCCCTACCTGACTGCTGATTGGTGCGCGCTCCCAGGCTTTGTGGGCGCGCGGCCAGGCTCTATATGAGCCCGCCCCCAACGAACAGCCATTCTTTCCGGCCGGAGCACTTGGAGAGTAAGTAAGTACTCTCCAATCCTCTGTCTTGCGGCCCCACTGCTGCTTCCCTGCAAGCCCCCTTACTCCCCGCGTGATGCAGGTGTTCCCCCTTCTCTCCCTGTTCACCCTTAACTTGGCGATCTCGGGCTGTCCCGGCTGTCCCGCGCGGGTCTGCAGATCGCAGTGGGGGTGTCCCCCCCTTCTCGGGCTGTCCCGGCGTCCCGCGCAGGTCTACAGATCGCAGTGGGGGTGTCCCCCCCCTTCTCGGGCTGTCCCGGCGTCCCGCGCAGGTCTGCAGATCGCAGTGGGGGTGTCCCCCCTTCTCGGGCTGTCCCGCGCGGGTCTGCAGATCGCAGTGGGGGTGTCCCCCCCTTCTCGGGCTGTCCCGCGCGGGTCTGCAGATCGCAGTGGGGGTGTCCCCCCCTTCTCGGGCTGTCCCGGCGTCCCGCGCAGGTCTGCAGATCGCAGTGGGGGTGTCCCCCCCTTCTCGGGCTGTCCCAGCGTCCCGTGCAGGTCTGCAGATCGCAGTGGGGGTGTCCCCCCTTCTCGGGCTGTCCCAGCGTCCCGCGCAGGTCTGCAGATCGCAGTGGGGGTGTCACCCCTTCTCGGGCTGTCCCAGCGTCCCGCGCGGGGCAGCAGATCGCAGTGGGGGTGTCCTCCCCTTCTCGGGCTGTCCCGGCGTCCCGCGCGGGGCAGCAGATCGCAGTGGGGGTGTCCCCCCCTTCTCGGGCTGTCCCGGCGTCCCGCGCGGGTCTGCAGATCGCAGTGGGGGTGTCCCCCCCTTCTCGGGCTGTCCCGGCGTCCCGCGCGGGGCTGGAGATGGTCACAGGGGGCGGTGGCGAGCGGGGCAGTGGTGGTGCACGGTCCCCGCTGCCTTTCCTCTTCCCTCTGTCGTGTGTGTGTATATGCATGTGTGTGTTTGCATTGGTGTGTGTGTGTGTATGCATTGGTGTGTGTGTGTGTATTGGTGTGTGTGTGTGTGTGTGTGTGTGTATTGGTGTGTGTGTGTGTGTGTGTGTGTGTGTGTGTGTGTGTGTGTGTGTGTGTGTGTGTGTATGCATTGGTGTGTGTGTGTGTGTGTGTGTGTGTGTGTGTGTGTGTGTGCATTGGTGTGTGTGTGTGTGTGTGTGTGTGTGTATGCATTGATGTGTGTGTGTGTGTCTGTGAGTGAGTGTGTGTGTGGGTGTGAGAGTGTGTGTGGGTGTGAGAGTGTGTGTGGGTGTGAGAGTGTGTGTGGGTGTGAGAGTGTGTGTGGGTGTGAGAGTGTGTGTGGGTGTGAGAGTGTGTGTGGGTGTGAGTGTGTGTTGGTGTGAGAGTGTGTGTGTGAGTGTGAGAGTGAGCGTGTGTGAGAGTGAGAGTGTGTGAGAGTGAGAGTGTGTGAGAGTGAGAGTGTGTGAGAGTGAGAGTGTGTGAGTGAGAGTGTGTGAGAGTGAGAGTGTGTGAGAGTGAGAGTGTGTGAGAGTGAGAGTGTGTGAGAGTGAGAGTGTGTGTGTGTGAGAGTGTGTGTGTGTGTGTGTGTGTGAGAGTGTGTGTGTGTGACAGTGTGGGTGTGTGAGAGAGTCAGTGTGTGTGTGAGAGAGAGTCAGTGTGAGAGTGTGTGTGTGAGAGAGTAACAGTCACACACTCACACACGCTGTCACTCACACGCTCACACTCTCTATCACTCTCTCTCACACACAGTGTCACTGAGAGTGAGGGGAGGGATGACTGACTGGGTGACTCACTCTATCTCTCTCTGTATCGCGCTCGCTGTGTCGCGCTCTCTGTGTGTGTGTGTCTCTGTGTGTGTGTGTCTCTGTGTGTGTGTGTGTCTCTGTGTGTGTGTGTGTGTGTCTCTGTGTGTGTGTGTGTGTGTGTCTCTCTCTGTGTGCGTGTGTGTCTCTCTGTGTGTGTGTGTCTCTCTCTGTGTGCGTGTGTGTCTCTCTGTGTGTGTGTGTGTGTGTGTGTGTCTCTCTGTCTGTGTCTCTCTGTCTCTCTCTTTGTGTGTGTCCCTCTCTCCCCTCCCTCTGTCTCTGTCTCTCCCCTCTCTGTCTCTCTGTCTCTCCCCTCTCTGTCTCTCCCCTCTGTCTCTCTGTCTCTCCCCTCTGTCTCTCTGTCTCTCCCCTCTGTCTCTCTGTCTCTCCCCTCTGTCTCTCTGTCTCTCCCCTCTCTGTCTCTCTGTCTCTCCCCTCTCTGTCTCTCTGTCTCTCCCCTCTCTGTCTCTCTGTCACCCCCCTCTGTCTCTCTCCTCTCTGTCTGTCTCTCTCCTCTCTGTCTGTCTCTCTCCTCTCTGTCTCTCTCCTCTCTGTCTCTCTCCTCTCTGTCTCTCTCCTCTCTGTCTCTCTCCTCTCTGTCTCTCTCCTCTCTGTCCCTCTCCTCTCTGTCTCTCCCCTCTCTCTCTCTCACCCTCTCTCTGTCTCTCTCTCAGTCTCTCTCTCACCCTCTCTCTGTCTCTCTCTCACCCTCTCTCTGTCTCTCTCTCACCCTCTCTCTGTCTCTCTCTCACCCTCTCTCTGTCTCTCTCTCTCACCCTCTCTATGTCTCTCTCTCTCACACTCTCTCTGTCTCTCACCCACACTCTCTCTGTCTCACACTCTGGATCTGGATCTCTTATTTAACCTATATATCTTAACTACCCTATACCTACACAGAAATAACCTATACTGCTTTCTTCCAGATCTGACTCAAGCGTCACACGGAAGACATCGGAATCCCCCCTAACCCAGAAGACAGGTAGGGAACACATCCCCTCCAATGTATAACATTGCGGGAATGAAGTACCTGGACATTGAGGGACTGCGGATCAGGTAAGATCCCAGGCGGGATTACTGCTTTAGATATTGGGAAGTGAGGCGTCCAGACACTGGTTAAGGGGTTCAGGAAACTAGTCATTCACACCTGGCTTTTATTTCTAGATCCGACACTTGCACACACACACACACACACACACACACACACACACACTAAATACATTTGTCAAAAACGAATGTTGTTCTGACTAGGAATTTATTAAATGTATTTTAATTATATATTTTATTTTAAAGCGGGGTTGGGGGCGGGACTAGGGGCGGGGTTGGGGGCGGGACTAGGGGCGGGGTTGGGGGCGGGACTAGGTGGCGAGTAGATTTTTTGGTTGGGCGAGTAGATTTTTGGGTGATTTGTCGAACACTGTATATATATATATATATATATATATTTGGGGTCCTCCTATAAGAAATATATTTTATTGCCATCATTGGATTTCTTCCAGATCAATATAGATCTACCCAAGCATATTGCACAATTTGGACTGTATCCACATAGTTCTATCCAATAATTATACTTCTCTGTACTTTATTTATTATGTTTTACACAAATTCATAGTATTAGCATTATTATCATACACGCATTTGATGTTAGTAGCACTATGCACATTTATGCACACTTATCCAGATTTAGATATTGGTTGGCGCACTGCACATAACCTAACATGAATAATTATTATATGTTTTGTTATTATCATGTATGACCCAAGTATTAACTTTATATATGGGTTAATGTAACAGGGGAGTTATCCCTGTTCAGGTAATGTACATCTAATCCAGCAGTGTGGTGGTTAACTGCTGGTAGTCAATTAACAAACACCACCTGCCTGATTAGATGGCTTAGAAAAGCCTGTCTTTTGAGACAGGAAGTGAGACTTCTTAGCTCACACCTGAGCTGAACTTGGAGACACTTGTCTTGAGCCCTGCCAGAAGAAACAGCAGAGCTGCTTTCAAGACACAGGGGGAACTTCTAAACCTGAATGCTGACAAACCCTGAAGAAAAGGTAGCAACCAGGGACAGAGAAGATTTTCCCTCCAAACCACAAGGAACAGATAAGACTTTTATTTACAAGACTTTTTATATCTGTTCATTTCATGCAATATGTTTGAGGATGGGAGACATGCTTATCTAAGGGAGTTGTGAACAGCATAGTATTTCACTAGAAATACTCCCAAGTGAATAGAAGCTTTATTTACCCCTTGTTTGGATGGTTTCCTGATGTTAAGGAAACAGGCGCAATAAAAGGCTTATTTAATTTCACTATAATCAATCTCCCGTGCATACCTCTGTGAGCGTCCGCCTACAGTTAACTTATTTTTCTTGCTTGTTAATCGTTTTCTATGTTTGTATATTGTTCTTGTTGTTTTTTCCCTCATTGTTTTGAGCTGGGATTTCTAACAGCACTGTAATCATCATTGCGCATGTCAGAACCGATCAACAGGTACACTGTGCCTTTTAATCAGGACTATAAATGTCATGGACTTACAGGGACCGAATCATTAACTTTTTGCCCCTGAGGAAGGAAGGTTTACTTCCGAAACGCGTAGTTTGGGTATCTGCTGGCCCTGCTGCCTACTCTGGTGACTATTACCGACAGAGCTACATCGTATATGCTGTTTGAAAGTTCAGAACGTGGCGAATCTGCCGCTGCTGTTTAGATCCTTGGCGAGATCCCCGTTTGGCGAATCTGTGGAGGCGGTTCCCCCTGCTCCCGAGCTGACTGCGCACCGAGGTCTGAGATTGCATGACCGGGAGGCGAACAGCACGGAAGGGAGAACTGAGGGACACTACAACCGCAACACAGAGGAGACGCCACGAGCTGGTTCACCTACACGAGAGGGGATACTCTCTGACTTATCCACTGCTCAACACTATCTTACGTCTGGTAAGCAGTCACTTCAGCTACAGCAGCAGTATTTCTAGCAGACCTCATTTCTGTTTTAACTATGGTTATGTCCTAATATGTTGTTTAACATTAATTGTGTATTAAATGTGTTTTAATTACCTGTTGTTTTCTCCCAGCTCTTTGTTTTAACTTGTTTTAGTTATATATTATTTTATTTTTTGTTTTGTTTTATTTGGTTCACTGTATTGACTCAGTGCCCATTGTTTAACAATATTACGCTATATGTGTTTTTATTTTGTTTCCAATTATATGATATCCTCTTCGTTTGGAGCACATCCCTACACCTGATCCAGTGCCTGATCTGGGTCGTATATATACTTTATTTTTGGGGTTATGTGCGGGGCGCCATAGATATAATATTTATGTCACTTAGTGGATAACCATACCTTTTGGCCCGGAGTGTAATTGGGTGGTTTCTGACAGTGGCGATCGGCCTGTCTCTTTTGCATAATGGTGGCCCGTCTAAGGTTATCCTGGATCTTCGCCCATGATGCCTGGCGATCCGAAATCCTTTCCTCAGCAGTCGGAACTCCTGTACTGGGACCTGACTTGGGAAGGACAGAAGGGTGAAAGCCATAGTTACAGAAGAATGGGGACTGTAAAGTGGACTCGCTCCTGGGAGTAGATCAAGTAGATCAAGACAGTTGTCCTGGGAGTCAGATACGAAACAGCGAAGAAACTTCTCTAGGGACTGGTTGGTCCGCTCCGTTTGACCATTAGTCTGCGAGTCGTACCCAGAAGAGAAATGAAGCGCCACGTTGAGTTTTTTACAGAAAGTCCTCCAGAATTTGGACACAAACTGTGAACCCCGGTCAGAAACTATGGTTTGGGGAGACCCATGAAGCCTGAATACCTCGGCTAATTTAGGAGCACTGGGTAAGCCCCTGAGGGGAATAAAGTGTGTCTGTTCAGTGAAGCGGTCGACCCCTACCAATATCGTGTCCATCCCCTTGGATTTAGGAAGGTCGACGATGGTCCATCGCGAGATGTTCCCATGGTCGATCAGGAATGGGAAGAGGTTGCATAAGTCCCGGAATCTTACAGCGTGGTGTTTTATTTTGTGCGCAGGTGGAACATGCTGTGACAAAGTCCTGAATGTCTTTGCGCATGCCAGGCCACCAGAAGGTTCGCTGTAAGAGATCTATCATCCTTTTGGTTCCTGGGAGACCCGCAGTCTTGGAGGCATGCCCCCACTGCATAACCTTGTGGTGAAGAGTTGGGGTGTGAATAAACGTCCGTCTGGCACCCAAAGACCTTGAGGGATCTGGTCTTGAACGTTGGCAATCTCTGACAGGGCATCAAAGGTGTTGGCCGAAAGGACACAGTTGGGGGGAAGGATAGTCTCTTGGTGGTCCTTGGTTATATCCTCCACTGCAAACTGCAGTGAAAGTGCATCCGCTTTCACATTTTTAAAGCCTGGGAGATAGGATATGAGGAAATTGAACCGGGTAAAGAAGAGAGACCAAAGTGCTTGCCGGGAATTTAAGCGACAGGCAGTTTCAATATACAGCAGGTTCTTATGATCCGTAAGAATAGTGATGGGGTTCTCTGCTCCTTCCAGGAGATGACGCCATTCCTCCAAGGCCATCTTGATTGCGAGGAGCTCACGGTTACCTACATCATAATTACGTTCTGCCGCAGAGAATTTTCTAGAGAAGAATGCACACGGATGCAGCCTAGCTTGTGGGTTCCTCCTCTGGGACAAGATAGTTCCAGCTCCTACGTCCGAATCATCCACCTCAAGCGTGAAGGGCAGTCCGGGATCAGGATGCACTAAGATAGGAGCTGAGACGAAAGCTTTCTTAAGGACTTTAAATGCCATGATAGCTTCGGAGGACCATTGTGCTGGGTTAGCTTTCTTCTGGGAAAGGGCTGTGATGGGTGCGACTACGGCAGAGAAATTCTTTATAAACCTGCGATAATAATTGGCGAAGCCTAAGAACCGCTGTACCGCTCTCAGGAGGCAGAGCGGGGCCAGTTTATGACTGCTTCTACTTTAGCTGGGTCCATGGCAAGGCCTGTGTCCGAGATGATGTATCCCAAGAATGAAGTAGATGACTGGTGGAACTGGCACTTTTCCAGCTTTGCAAACAGATGGTTCCTCCGCAACCTCTGAAGTACCTGTTTAATGTGTCTTGTGTGTTCCAGAGCGTTCTTGGAGAAAATTAGAATATCGTCCAGGTAGACCACCACGTGCTGATCTAGCAGATCTCTGAAGACGTCATTCACAAAGTCTTGGAAGACTGCGGGGGCGTTACAAAGACCGAAGGGCATCACCAGATACTCGTAGTGCCCATCCCATGTATTGAAAGCTGTCTTCCATTCATCCCCCTGAAAGATCCGAACTAGGTTATAGGCACCCCGAAGGTCGAGCTTGGAGAAGATAGTGGCTCCTTGTAACTTGTCAAAGTTCTGCAATCAGGGGTAGTGCGTACCGGTTCTTAATGGTCACCTTGTTGAGTCCGCGGTAATCGATACATGGACGCAACGTACCATCCTTCTTCTTCACAAAAAAAAAACCTGCCCCTGCTGGAGATGAGGACTTGCGAATGAAGCCCCTCTGTAAATTTTCTTGTATATCGTCTCTCATGGCCTAGGTCTCGGGAGGAGACAGGGGGTAACAGCAGCCTCTGGGGGAATAGCGCCTGGGAGAAGATCTATGGGGCAATCGTAGGCGCGATGGGGTGGCAACTCTTCGGCTTGGGTCTTGTCAAAGACGTCCCTGAAGTCACTATAGATCTCCGGGAGTTGGGACTTACTTGGTTCCGGAACAGAGGCCCCTTCTAGAGCTTAGGGAGCATCTAGACAAGTCTCTTGACACCTATCTCCCCAAGTGATGGGCTGTGACTGGAGCCAATCGATCTGGGGGTTGTGGAGCTGGAGCCAGGGGAGACCCAGGATCACATCTACCGCTGGCGTGTGGATGGCATCTAACCATGTATGCATCTAACTATGTATCCATTCGGAATGGCCACCGATCATCTTGTGATGGAGAGGGACGGTCTGTAGGGATATGAAAGTGAGCTGTAAAGGCCTACCGTCAATGGCCTTGAGGCTTACGGGACGATCCTTGGTTATCAGCGGAATACGATTCCTTCCTGCAAAACCCTGATCGATGAAGTTTCCGCTGAAGCCGGAATCCAGGAAGGCCTGTGTGATGGTGTTTCTGAAGTCTCCTGCTAATGTGACGGGATGAGTACCTTCGAAGGCATTTTGGGAGAAGACGGAGAGGTGACCATGCCCAGTGTAGTCCTCCCAATACTCACTGGGCTTTGGCGTTTCCCGACCTAGATGGACAGGTGACTGCCAGGTGTCCACTGTTTCCACAATAGGGTCACAGACCTGCGCGACGTCGGCGCTGCTTCTCTGCCGGAGACAGGCGAGTAACTCCCAGCTGCATGGGTTCTTCAGCGGATAAGGAGGCGGCATCCCTGCAGGCTGTATGAGGAACAGAAATCGGTTGCATACCTTTTGGGCGGTTTCCCCTCTCGGTTTTCCGCTCCTGTAGCCGCTGGTCCTTACGAATGCAGAGAGCGATGAGCTCCTCCAATCCGGTGGGACGTTCCAGAGCGGCCAACTCATCTTTAAGGGATTCAGTTAAACCCTGCCAGAAGACAGCGGCCAGCACTTCGTCATTCCAATTCGTTTCTGCCGCGAGGGTGCGAAATTCGAGTGCATAGCGGGCCACTGAACGGTTTCCCTGTAGTATATTGAGGAGAGAAGAAGCAGCAGTTACCCTCCTTCCTGGCGTGTCGAACACCTTACGGAACTCTCCGCAGAATCGATCCAGGTCGGAGATTAGATCCGGACGTTGCTCCCAAATAGGTGTGGCCCAAGCTAGGGTGTCGTCGGTAAGCAGGGAGATGATATATATGCCACCTTGGAGCGGGAAGAGGGAAAATGAGAGGGTAGCAATTCAAACTGTATGGCGCACTGCCCCAGGAAGCCGTGACAGGCTGAAGGATCTCCTGCGTAGCGATTGGGAGTGGGTAGGCGGGGTTCAGAGGTTACTGTCGGAACCAGCAGCTGTGGAGGAGGGGATGTAGGCGCGGCAGGGATGGGAGGAGGTACGAGAGTCTTAAGTTGGTCGGAGATGGTGCCTAGGGAGCGTTGAAACAGTTCCATACGCTCCTGATTTTGGTAGAGGCAAGCCTCTACTTGCTTGAATAGGCCCTCATGCTCTTGTAGGCGTCGACCCACCTCAGCGGGGTCCAGGTTTTTTGGGCTGAGCATAATGTCACGGGTGCTCACCAAAAACCAGGATCGGACCACGAGGCTGAGGTGGGGATATGAAAACACTGACTTAGGCCACGAAGCTGGGTTCGGGTTGTGCTGCTCGTGGTCGTCGGAGGCCGGGTCCGGCAGGAGAGGGTAGAATCGTAGGAGGTACTTGACGTATCAGGGTTGGAGAAGTCGAGAGTAGTCAGAGTCCGAAGTCAGGGTCATGGGTAAGAGAGAGTAGAAGTTCGATGAGAGCGTCGAGTCCAAGGGTGCCAGAGGTCAGGAGTCCGGATACAATGCTGGGATCTAAGTACAAGGAGACAAGACGAATGTAACAAAGTGGCTTGTAGCAAGCACAACTAAGAACTAACTATGCTCCCCAATCAGCCTATGGCTGATTGAACTAAATACCAGTGAGGAGCCAATGGGGATGGTATTAGGTTAGGTCACAGGTAAGTGGACCGCTGATAGGCCAAGGCTGGGTGCTGAGGATTCCAAGCGATTGGTAAGTGCAGCCATATATATGCGTGCGCGTGTCCGTGTGCCCGCGACTGGGACTCAGCGCTGGGGCGGCTGCCAGGAGGTGCTGGTGTGCGTGGCGGTCTGCCTTGACAGCGCACACAACCCACCGCTGGAGCGCGGGTCACCGCTGAGCGGGAGATGGCAATCCGGGCGCGGCATTCACTCGCCCCTGGACGGGAAGTGCCGGTATGCGAGGAGCGCGGGGGGAGAGGGTCAACTTAGCAGGTAAGGGACGCGTCGCCCTTACATAAATGTGCTGTTACAGTGGCAGGTTTGCTTATAAAAGTATTGGTACTGTAGCAGGTATGCTTATAAAAGTACTGGTACTGTGGCAGGTTTGCTTATAAAAATATTGGTACGTGGCAGTTTTGGATATAAAAGTACTGGTACTGTGGCAGGTTTGCTTATAAAAGTACTGTTTGCTTGCCTGATCGCATTTTCGTCTGCATGAACGACTTTGTGTGCTGTGTGAATTTTGAGCAAACGGGGCGCGTGCTCGTGCATATGCCTGACCGCATTTTCGTCTCCATCAAGGACTTTTAGTGCTGAGAATTTTGAGCCAGCGGGGGTGCTCGCGCGATCGTGCAGGCGCCTGATCGTGACACTTTTTCGTCTCCATGAAGGAGTTTTAGTCCTATGAGAATTTAGGTAGGTGCCAGCAAAGAAGTTTCACTTCAAAAAAGAATGAATGGGTTTGAAACCAAACAAAAGTCTGACATTATCACAAGGATAAAAATTTTTAAATGGCAGTGGGCCAGACATATCGGAAGAAGCGACCATCATTGGACAAATATGGTAGTCGACTGGATTACAAGGAAAATTAAAAGACCAAGAAGACGACGACCGAAAGTAAGATGGGAGGATGAAACCAGAAAATGATGATACCTATATATAAAGGGTATGTGAAGTACATGTGAAAATTCAAGCTTGTGCACGGGTGCAGTGCAGGGAACAGGAATGGATTCACAGTGAGAAGTGAAATCCTATGCGCATATACACACATATATTCATGTAAGAAATAAATAAAAATTAAAAAAGAACAATATACACAGACATGTATATATCCATGTGCCTACAACACACTCTCTGATATTCCTTTACTGACCCCCCCACCCCACAACACACACACAGCTCAGTCACTTCACCTCCGTGCAGCTTCCTCTGCTATCCCTGTACTGACACCACACACCGCTTGTCAATGCACCTCCATATGCTGCCCTGCAACGTACTATTCCTGTACACACGCACATGTTTATGAATGGGTTGTGTGTGCATGTCGATGTGTCACAATCCTGTCTCCACAGCAGATGGCTGTTTTTCCTGTTATCTTCCCTAATAGCCCCCTTGGTTGTAGGGCGATCCTATTAATCAGGGTGTTATGGCAGCTGAGAGGTGTTTACCCTGCAATGTATGCACATACTAAGATCAGAGGTCAGGAGTGACAATCATATGCATGGTTGAGGAGGGACCTCCCAGCGTGTGTGTGTGTGTTCATGACACTGTTCCCTGTAAGGCAGGGGTGGGCAACCTACTTTTCAATATAGCCACAGGTGTGGCGAATTAGAAGTGAAAATAGCCACACCATGTAAAAATTGAGGTATTATGTTGCGCATGTGAAAACAAGTTTATAAATTCCCAGGCCCGTTCTATAGTGTGTGTGCGCGTGCCTGTGCGAACGTGCGTGTACGTGACACATGCTTTTTGTGTGTATGCTGTGAGCGAGTGAGATACTGTGTGTACAGTATGTGTGTGTGTGTACAGTATGTGTGTGTGTGTGTGTATGTATATGTGTGTGTTATAACTACGTTTGAAATAAATAAATTAATACTTTAATAAATTATTTATTAACATTGTTACATGCGTACATACACACATACACACACATTTCAGCGGCGGTAGCAGCGCGAAATCTTTTTTTTCCTCATCTTCCCTCGTCAGCTGGTTACACGCTCACTGCCGCGCGCACGCGCGGCACCGTTATAGAAAGGCTGACTAACCTCAGCCAACTATAACTGCCGTGCGCGTGCATGGCGCAGCAAACGCACGCACTATAGAACGGCCCTCAGACCGCAAACTCCCTCATCCTCTCACCCCCCATCATCCTCCTCTCACGCCACCACCACTACCATCATCATCATCTCCTCACCCCAATCATCATCTCATTTAATCCCCTCATCTCCCCCAGCACCCTTTCCTCCCTCAGCACCCTTTCCTCTCCCAGCACCCCTGTCCTGCCCCCAGCACCCTTGTCCTGCCCCCAGCACCCTTGTCCTGTCCCCAGCACCCTTGATCTCCCCCAGCACCCTTGTCCTGCCCCCAGCACCCTTGTCCTGCCCCCAGCACCCTTGTCCTGCCCCCAGCACCCTTGCCCCCCCCCCAGCACGCTTGTCCCGCCCCCAGCACCCTTGTCCTGCCCCCAGCACCCTTGTCCTGCCCCCAGCATCCTTGTCCTGCCCCCAGCACCCTTGTCCTGCCCCCAGCACCCTTGATCTCCCCCAGCACTCTTGTTCTCCCCCACACCTTTGTCCTCCCCCCAGCCCCTTTCAGAAGTCCCCCTCATCATCTGTCCCCCTCCCCCATTCCTACCAGATCGTGGCACAGAGGCGATGGAGGCAGTGGTGGTGGGAGGGGGGGAGGAGGGAAGCGCAGCAGCACGTCAACTTCAGCTGGAGCCGGCACGGAGGGGAGCGCGGTAGCGCGTCAACTTCTGAAGCCGGCTCGGAGGGGAGGGAGCGTGCGCATTCTGAGCCCTGGAGCGGGCGCGCGCGCATTCGGAGCCCTGGAGCGGGCGCGCGCGTTACATGCTGGAGCGCCCGGGGGTGAGGGAGGGGAGCGCGTCACACCGCTGGAGCGCGCTCCTTCCCTACCAGGGGAGGAGAAAGGGGGGGGCACACAAGAAGTCCTGGTGGCCCTGTTCGCCACAGTTTCAATGCCAATTCGCCACAAGTGGCGAATGGCGACAGGGTTGCCCACCCTGGCTGTAAGGGGTCTGCTCAGAGCAGGTGGAAACTGCACAAATCGGGAGCTATCGTCTGATTCACTTTAGTGATCAGTCATCATAAATTTCCAGTACCAGCACAATTAAAAGGGGCGATCCTACGTACCCGGCCAGATAACAACCTTTTCGGAAAGAATTTCATAGTCTAATTGGCTTCCCTAAACAAATCTAACAATTTTAATAGCAAAGGTTTGTCTGATTTTATTTTTGGGAATAAATTATAAGCTGAATTTCTTTGTGGCCTCTGAACGGGGGAGTGTTTGTTAATTAAGTTTTTACCCTCTGCCCAACCCTGTGGCGACAATAAAGATAAGAGGAGCGGGGAAAAGGGGGCTTTCCTGTGCAAACGCTTGTTGAAAACGTTGACATCAGACAAAAGGGAGCAGGCAATGGAACCCCGCCCAAATCAGTTCACTATGTTTACACAATAACTAAAAAATTTAAATGTAATACACAGACATGTCAGATTTCAGTAAGGATAGCTTCAGTCTCCCAGATGTTACTCCTTAAACATGTAATTGGCATTAGTTCACTTTGATCCTAGGAGGGACTGACCCCTTTAATGCATTGCTGTGTATAGGGTACATGATGTGTGTGAGAGCATGTTAATTACCTGACACAATATAAATTAACAAATTAGAAGATGAATGCTGCACTCCCCAACAAAGAAAATAATAATAAATACCGGTGCTCCTGGTTCAGGAATCTCTGGGTGGTATTCCAAGTGAAGTAGGAAGGAAGAGCCTTCCTACAATTTAAATTAAGACAGCATTATGTGTATTTTATTTATTTATAATTAGTGTTAACAAATATAAATTATTAGTGTAATATTATTTATAAATAGCCATATTGTGAAAATAATACATTTTGTAAACCTATAAAATTAAAGATCGGTGATGCATCAAATACTTTTTTTGTTGCTACATAGCAACGTATTTCTGCGGTAACATTAGGGTTTATGCCCGGTTCAACATGGCAGACTATACTGATGTACTTTCTGTTTAGTATTTACATCAGTATTAACACCTGTACTCAAACCGCAGTACATTTCTATATGGACCGCCAAAAAGAAAAAGGTAAAAAAAAAAAAAAAGGTTACCACTTACAACAAATTTCTCTCCCAAAAGCAGTTTTATTTAAGGAACAACGAAGAACAACATATTTTAGATCCACTCAGTACCTTTCATCACATTTAGGTCATTTTTTGGGGTTGAATATTTTTACCACTGTTTGTCATAATTTCCATATGAGCAATAGAAGAATTTATAGGGAACGGTTTTATGAAGCAATAGAAGGGGTTATATGTAGCAATAGGAGGAGTTATAGGAGGGTTAAATGGAGCAATAGGATTTATATGGAGCGGTTATATGGAGCAATAGGAGGAGTTATATGAAGCAATTTAAGTTATATGGAGCAATAGGAGTTATATGGAGCAATAGGAGTTATATGGAGCAGTTATATTGAGCAATAGCAGGATTTATAGGGAGCGGTTATATGAAGCAAAAGGAAGGGTTATATGGAGCAATACGAGAAGTTATAGGGAGCGGTTACATGGAGCCATAGGAGGAGTTATATAGGAGCTATAGGGAGGGGTTATATGGAGCTATAGGGAGGGGTTATATGGAGCAATAGGAGGGGTATATGGAGTGGTTATTTGGAGCAATAGGAGTTATATTGAGTGCTTTTATGGAGCAATAGGGGAAGTTATAGGGATAGGGTAATATGAAGCAATAGGAGGAGTGAAGGGGTTAATGGGGCTATGCTCTGCAGGTCTCTGTCAGGGAAAGAGTTACTGTTTTTTCTGCCCCTGAAGGTCTGGTTAATGGTTACAGAATCACACAGGAAAGGTCTGCTACCCCCTCCCCTGTCTCTCAGCTCATAGTGATCCCTGGACGGGCCTCTGTACTAATGGGTCAAAGATTAGATGGCGCTTCTAGTGATGTAGTTATGTGTATATAGCTCTTGCAGTGTATATAGTGCTGTGTATATTCTATTCTATGTATTTCTGTGTATAGCACTATCAGCAGATATGGTGCAAATTTGTGTGTATGTAGCACTGTTAGGGTATACCGCACTGTATTTATATAGCAATAGCACTGTCAGTATATATGGTGCTGTATTCTTGTGTACATAGCACTGTCAGTGTATACGGCACTGTATTTATGTGTATACAACGCTGAAAGTGTATACAGTACTATATTTATATACTGTAGTGCTGTCAGTGTATACCACCCTGTATTAGTGTATAAAGCGTTGGCAGTGTATACAGTGCTGTATTTATTTTTATATAGTGCTGGTGGTGTATATATTGTACTGTATTTATTTGTATAGGGTGCTGACGGTGTATACAGTATTGTAGTTATGTGTATATAGCATTGGCGGTGTATTCAGTGTTTATTTATGTGTATTTAGCATTGGACATGTATACAGTATTGTATTCCTATTGCCCTATCAGTCACTGGTTTTTATGTATCGGATTTTTTTTAATTGGATGACCTGCAAATTACTCTTATTAAAACACTTTAACAACAATTTAACTACTAGACCACATCTTTCCAAGCAAATGGTTACTTGTGGGACCAGTTCATACCTCAGGGGGTGGGTTTATCAATGAAATGAGAGGGAGAGATATTAAGGTAGGAGATATAGAGGGATTAGTGTGGGATAGCTGTTGATGGTAGAATTAGAGAGAGGTGGTAGACAGGCGGGTTATGAAGGTAACATCACATTCCTAACAATATGAGAGTGAGTCTTACCTTCTGTACCTGGGCGGGCTCCATCCTGCTCCTGTTATCCAGCATGAGGAGACGAGAGGGGCCCAGAGGGTGGAGGGGCCACCAGGGAGCTGATCCGGTCACTTGTATCCCCTCACTCAGCTCTCCTACCACAGCCAGAGTAAGTCACTGTCCGAGGTGCTGAATGCAGATCAATGCTTTTGCCCCCAAGTCAGCCACTCTCACCAGAACACTTGGTTTTCCTTTTACATCTAACTCTCCTTCTCGCTGTCTCTTTATGTCTGTTGGCTGTTCTTGACAGTCACTCTGTTTAGGTCTCACTCTAATCCCCCACTGCTCCTTTTCCCCTCTCCCCTTCCTTACTCTTCCCTCGTCTTCCGGCTGTGAAATAATGAATACTCGTTACACTTTCACCTCGAGAAACAAAATAAAACTAGTGTGAGGATTACCGAGCCTGGCACCCATCAGAAACTTCAGGACTTCCCCAAACCGTTTTCATAACACACTGTATAGAGGGGTTTCGGACCTGGCCCATTTACAATGCCACTATTCCCTACCCCCTCTCTTACAACGTGCTGGCCTGTGAAGTGTTAGCTCTATATATAGCCTCTCACTCAAACACACTCACGAGTCAGTGCACCTGTAAACCTGCCTCTCCGTCGCTTAACTGCTTCATGGCTACAGGGGCATGGAAAAAACACAAAAGCCAAGCAATGGTTAACTACTTGACTGGTTTCAATAATTATAATATATATATTTTCTTATATAGCACTGGCAGTGTGCACAGTGTTATACATAGAATTTTACATACACAATGAGCCCCTGCCCCGTAGAGCTTACAATCTAATGTTGGAACTCGGGCACAAAGACATTGAGTAACTTGCCCAAGGTCACAAGGAGAGCTGACACTGGGATTCAAACTGGGTCCACCCACTTTAATGGCTGTGACATTACCACTGCTATCCCTTCACCCCACTTTTGCAGCAGGTAGACTTAATTATGATGCAACACAACCCATAATGCCTTAATGTGGCATATATTTGGGGATTATCTCAATATCACCCGGCATTGGGGCGCACGGAGATCGGTATTTCCAAGATAGAGGGGACTAAGATAATATCTAAAAGATCAATGGGAAGGTGGAGGAAGGCAGAAAAAGATAAAAAGTGAATCCAAAGACTGTGCAATATTTACATTATAGGCTTAAGGAAGCATGGACGAGTCCTGATTCAGCTCCGTGGTCTCTGCTCTGATATAATCAAATAAAAACCCTCCAAAACCTCACCTATGCCTCCAAAAAACACCACCATGGATAGGCCAACCTCCAGGCATGCCTTCAAAGAAGGACAAAAAGGTCCTGGTGCAGGAGATGTCCCGCTTCTTCCAAAAGGGCAAAGTACCTCTGAGAAATCCGAAAAATGGCAGTGAGGTGCGCATGCATGAGAGAGTCTATTCTGAATTGGAGCAGGAAGAAGAGGAGAATACACAGATAAATCTAAAAGCTCTTAAGGAACTCTTTAAAGAAATGTACAGGGTTTTTCAGACTGTCCTGGTCAAGGCTGTAGCTGAATTCAAGTCAGAGCTCTCTACAATAGCCACAAGAACAACCCAGCTGGAGAACAAATTAGATGTACCTCTCCAGTGTCAAGGTACCACTGACAATGAGGTTTTAAGGCTTACTGAAGAGGTCAGAAACCTTAAAGGCACGGTTGATGACCTTGATAATAGTGAGAGGAGACAAAGCCTCAGCTTAAGCCCGCGTCCATAGTTTGCATGACGGCACGCGCGACATTGCACGCGCCGCACACAAAAGCCTGTAAGGCAATGCGCCCGGCCATAGAGCGTGCGTGTGCGTGCATGGGCGCGACCGGGCACACCCACAAACATTGAATTGGAGCTGCTCTTGGTCGCGTCTTCTCCTCCAGACCCCACAGGCCACGAATCGCCTGCGCAGCAGGCGTGCGTGATGTCATGCGCTCTGTCACACGCCTACTATGTACAAGACCTAAGGAACGTCCCATAAGGAATTTCCACATAGGATCTGCAGCCATATTTCAAAATGCATTTTTTGCACATTGAATCTACAGTTCAAAAGGATCACATGCAGATGGACCCAGTGCTCTGTGTGCTTTGTCCAAGACTTGCCGATCCAAGGAAGAGCAGAGATGTGGTCATAAAAATTGCATCATTATACCACAAAAGAGAGAATTATTATGGGCTGCAGTAATCAAGTCTCAATAGAGTTTGAAAACTCTGCCATCCAAATCTTCCAGGAAATCTCAAGAACCACTATTGCAAGGAGAAGAGGCCTTCACCCGGTGACCCATAGCCTGAGAGATCGTGAGGTCTGAAACAGATGGGCATTCCCCTCCCGCCTGATTGCAAACAAGAATGTGAGACAGGGCTCCTTGAGGCGGCTGACTCCTTTCTGGAGTCCTTGGGCCTTAAATCCCGTCGGTCTGAGGTGCAGAGATCATAGAATCCCCCACGGCGCACAAGATCCCTAGTAGCATTGCCAGGACGTGAAAGACCAGAGGCCCAGAAGCGGAGTGGTCAAGGCAAAGAAACGAGCGGACCACAGGAGATGGGTTAATCCAGGGGGGGGGGGGCACATTTCAGTGTTGGGCCACGAGTTGGATGTAAGCAAAGTCCAGAGCCACCGGCTGCACCTATTTTGGTGCATTCCCCGATTTCGCCCCAAGTTGAGGTAACAAATCAGTCCAAAAGGTTCCTCCTGATGACTGAGCTGAAGCCTATGTCTGTGTAAGTACTATGGAGGGTTTGAGGCCCCTATTCCGGACAGTTCCTGGGTCCAACTGAAGACTCCCCATGTGAGATTTGGAGTAAGACATACTCTGGATTACATAGATACATACTTGTATAGTAGATGAGGTTGAAAAAAGATATATGTCTTTCAAGTTCAACCTATGCTTTATCCTATATTTGTATTTACAGTATATTGATCCACTGGAAGGCAAACAAAAAACCCCAGTGAAATATCATCTAATTATATGTCTCATAAGGGAAAAAATAAATTCCTTCCTGACTCCAAATAATAGCATTCAGATTACTCCCTGGAGTATGCAAATACAAAAACCTTCCCACCCACATACAAAAAAAAATCTCCCCCCAAATACATACAAACACCCCATCCCCCAAATACATGCAAACACCCCCCAAATACATACAAACTCACCCACATCCCTCAAATACATTAAAAACCTGCCAAATACATTCAAACCACCCTCAGATACATAAAGAAACAACCCCCACATACATACAACCCCCCACCCCCCAAATACAATAAAAAAAAACACCGACTGTCGCACGACGAGCTTCTGACGCCGTCGCATGCTGGGCCTCTCTCTCATGTTTGTGTGCATCGGAAGCTGATCCCAACTTGCTCCCGGCGCTCACTGACGTCAGAGAGGCCGGCCTGCACCAGCGTCAGAGTCTCGGCGTGGGACAGACAGTAAGGGAGGTCTGCAGCTGGGGGATAGCCGGGACCCGGTGGCAATGAGAGGACCAGCAGCCGGACAAAGAAGTCAGACCCAACTTCTTTGCCTGACCACCGGGCCCTCCGCAGCACAGGGCCCGTGACACTTGTCCCAGCTCTCCCCCCCTGTTAACGGGCCTGCTTCTGGAGAGAAATTAAATCATGCTCTGATTCTACTACCTTACACAATTTAGTGTCATCAGCAAAGATGGAGACTTTGCTCTCTATGCCAACCTCAAGGTCATTAATAAACAATTAAAAAAGACTCTGCGAGAAAATGGAGAGTTAGCTGGTGCCAGCTATAGGCCAATTTCCCTCCTAAACTCTGACTTAAAACTATACAGTAAAATCCTAGCAAATAGTTGAACCAAAACCTTCCCCGTCTGATCAAGTCAGATTTATTAGTGAATGTCAAGCTTCGGACAACACTTGTAAAATTGTTAACATAATAGACTATATAAACACCACTAGAGCTAAGGCCATGCTATTGAGTTTAGATGCAGAGAAGGCTTTCGATAAGATTAAGTGGCAATTCTAAATAGAATCCTGCAGGCCTTTGGTTTGCAGGGTTGCTATTTAACTGGGGTCTAAGCCCTTTACAAATCCCAAACGGCAACAATTAAAATGGCTTGTGTTGATTCTAACCAAATTCTGATCCAGAACAACACAAGACAGGGGTGCCCCCTGTCACCACTGTTGTTCACTCTATCGATCAAACCATTGCTGTCCACTATCAGGAAATGCCCAGATACACAAGGCATCCAGATAGGAGAGCAAACCTTTAAACTGTCACTGTTCGCAGACGACATCATACTGACAATCTCAAACCCACTAATCTCCCTCCCTACTCGGCAGTCAGCACTACAGGACTTTGGCTTCCTCTCAGGGTACAAAATTAATACCGACAAGTCAGAAGCCTTAAATTTAACTCTCTCGAGTCTAGAAGTAAAGCTGATTACACAAATTTTCAAATATCGCTGGCAGGATTCTAGATTCAAATATCTGTGAATCTTTCTTACTAAAAAATGACCACACATTGTACAAATATAATTACCCAGAACTATTCACAAAAATTAAAGAGGATTTACTTTCTTGGAATAACTCCACATGTCATGGATGGGCCATATTAGATTGGTTAAAATTAATACTGTATGTTGCCAAGGTTATTACTCCATTTCCAAACCCACTCGATTTCTTTTCCATTAAAAGTCATTAGAGAGATTCAGAAAAAGATCATCCAATTTATCTGGAACAATAAAAAAACAAGAGTAGCTAAATCAGTCATTTTCTCTCCAAGAGAAAGAGGATGCCTAGCTGTCTCAGACATCAGAAGATATTTCCTAGTAACACATCTGAAACGGATAATCTATTGGTTTTCAGAAGCAAAACTTCACAGCTGAGTAGATATAAAAAATACACTAAACCCATGCGACTGACGTCCCTCCTATGGCAAGAGAGGTCCAACAGCAGTGGCGTAGCTAGACATGTGCGGGCCCCCGGGCAAAAAAAAATTCAGGGCCCCCTCATGTCTCTGCTCTCTCTCCCTCTGCTCCTGCCTCTCTCTCTCTCTGCCTCTCTCTGACTCTGCCTCTTTCTCTCTCTACCCCTGTCTCTCTCTCTGACCCTGCCTCTCTCTCTCTCTGCCCTGCCTCTCTTTCTGCCCCTGCCTCTCTCTCTCTGCCCCTGCCACTCTCTCTCTGCCCCTGCCACTCTCTCTCTGCCCCTGCCTCTCTCTCTGCCCCTGCCTCTCTCTCTCTCTGACTCTCTCTCTACCCCTGCCTCTCTCTCTCTGCCTCGCTCTCTGCCTCTCTCTCTCTGCCCCTCCCTCCCTCTCTCTCCCTCTTCCCCTGCCTCTCTCACTGCCCCTGTCTCTCTCTGCCTCTCTCTCCCTCTTCCCCTGCCTCTCTCCCTCTTCCCCTGCCTCTCTCTCACTCCCCCTGTCTCTCTCTCTCTCTCCCCCCTCTGTTTGTTTCTCCCTCTCTCTGCTTCTCTATCTCCTATCTCTGCCTCTCTATCTCTCACTCTCTCTTTCTGCTCTCTCTCTCTCTCTCTTATGTATTTCTCACTTGTACTTCATTTTCTCTTTGTCTCTCTTCTTTTCTGTCTTCTTCCCTTTCATGCCTGTTTTTACCCCTGTGATATAACCCTTCCCCCCCTCTTACCTTTCCCAGCCTGTCTCTCAGGCTGCGGCTCTAGTCCCATGCTGCACTACTTGAGGCCCCGCCCACCTATGGAGGCTCTGCAGAGGAAGGAATTTACCCTCTGTCCTCTCTAGTGCATCCCAGGGCCCCGCCCCCTGACCCAGGTCCCACACACCTGCAGAGGAAGGGATTTCCCTCTGTGCTTCCTGCCCACTGAGAGCGGGCCCCCCAAGAGCATGGGCCCCCGGGCTTTGCCCAGGCTATAGCTACGCTCCTGTTCAACAGCTAGTCTCCCTTATTTGATTCGGAAACAATAAAATTCACATTGAACATATGGCATATGGTAAAATCTAAATTGCAAACAATAGTGAACCCCTCTACAATGATTCCCGTTATTGACAACCCAAGATTTGGTCCAGGATTTAATACAAATGCTTTTGACTCCTGGAAGAACAAAGATATTTTTGATATAGGGAACATGATATTTAAGGGTAAAATTTTGAAGTTTGAGGAATTCTGTGATAAATATTTAATTCCAAGATCTGAGATATTTAAGTTTCTACAGATTCACCATTGCATTCTCCACATATCCCCCAGAGGGGAATTGCCAGACTCTACAACTTTCCAAGGTCTCTGTAGACATAGGAAATATCAAAAAAAGGTTTAATATCAATACCAAGATCTAACACCTCTTAGGAGTTCTCCTTTCACTCACAATCATAGGTATATGGACTTATGGGCTCAGGATTTTCAAATTGAAATGACGATAGAGGAATGGGAGGATGTCAGAGAAAATGTGGCAAGGACTTAAATATGTATGTAACTGTGATTCCCCCACCCGGTGGGAGATTCTGCCATTACAGTGTGTGGTGCATGCTAGCTGTTGGTAAGCAGGAGGGCTGAGTCATGCGCCGATGGATGTGGGGACACAGGACAGGTTTCTGGCGTACATACCCCACATTAGTCTCTACTGGTACAGCGCCTCCATCGGCCGCAGGCTCCAGATGTATGGAGGCGATCTCCTACGATAGAAACAATCCCTCAACTTACGATAGAAACAATCCCTCAACTTCCCCAGTAAGATCACACACCAGGCAGGAGGTATATGAAACAGGAATGGTTTATTGGGTCAGAACTCGCAATCATGGCAGTGGCCTGCCCAATACAGTCTCTGGGTCGGCTACCCAGCTGTAGGATGGCCCCTGGACATCCACTATGGGTCAAGGGCCCCCACAGCTGTCCTTGCTCGTCCCTGACCCTCTAGCAGGAGCAGGGTAAAGGTCTACACTCACTCTCCCCCAAGCAAAAGAGGAACAGGGAAGGCCCAATATTAGGCAACCTGCTGTGTGACCTGCCTCTCTCTAGTGGAGAGAGGCACACCTACTACATTTGGGCGGCAATCCCCTTAAGTACAGCCAGGAGGACAGCACCAGGTCTGACCCTGGATTGGGCAACCCAGGCCTGGTTCCACCTCCTCCCCTGTCACTCACGGGCAACGCAGGGAGTGGGGAAAACCCATAACAAGTACTGGCAGCCTGCTCTTACCAGGGCTTACAGCCAGGGAGGGCAGACTGTTAGCCAAGAACCAGTCCTGGCGACATGTACAATTACAAAAGTGTAGTCCAAGTAAAGATGCACTCACAGTACCAGGTTAAAGAACGCCACGGGTGCATAGCAACAACAGTCCTGCTGGAAGCGGAACCACAGATATCATAAACTGGAAATAGAGGTATTCCACTGGTCTTCCAAAAATCATAGATTTAGCACCAAAGTTTCGGTTCACTTGCAAACCGTTATCAAGATGACAAAGTTTCGCAAGCAGACCGAAACATTGATCATTGTGCAATATATCTATGATTTTTAGAAGACCAGTGGAGTGCCCCTATTTCCAGTTTACAATTACAAAAAAAGAACATCGATAAAGTCCTTCACAGATGGTATCTCACTTCACAGAGATGGAGGCAGATATATCCAGAGGCATTGGATAGGTGTTGGAGGGGTTGCGGGATGTTGTGCGATATGACTCACATATGGTGGCATTGCCCAAAGATCCAGAATTTCTGGGGGATGGGGCAAAATCTGATCAGGGTGACCCTGGGTATGGAAGTTCCTCTTGACCCAGTTATATTTTTACTGGCAAAGCCAATTGAGAGCCTGAACCCGTCTACAAATAAGATCTCACATATTCTAACAGTAGCCCGGTGTTCAATAGCAGGGTCCTAGAAAAAACTCCAACCCCCTTGGAAAAGAGAGATTAACAGAGAATACATTAGATCCAATTAATGGAGAAACTTACCTCAGATATGAGAGGCATCACAAAGAAATTTAACAAGGTTTGGGATCCATGGGATAATGGATGTTATATTAACCTGCCAATCCTGTAGGAAATGTGCCAGGGTAGATGAGGCTAAAAGACACAGACTAAAACAAAAGAGTTAAATCCAACAATCACTCATGCTTGGGACCATTAGCGGGTGTCTTGTGCACTAAGGATAAACAAGATGACAGTGCCCACCGATGTGATGAATATGAAAGTCTGTTGTGGCAAGCTGCCAATGTTAAACTTTTTGAAAGAAGTGTATTAAATGGTATGTTCCCCCCCCTTTTTTTATTTTGTACCTCCCCCCACCTCCATTTTCCCCTTTGAAAACTAAAATAAAAAATAAATGTAGACATGGAGAGCAGGGTGTGGTGAGGGGACTTGTCAGTGGGGAGAACAAGCTGGTGATACCACTCTACTGAATGTCAGTAAGTCTTCTGTCCAATGCCACATCTGAAGAAGCACGAGAGGAAACAGACAAAGAAGAGGAGTCTGGGGACGAGAATATAAGATGGTGCATCTTATGAGATATTAGGATCTTAACGTAAACCGAGACAGAAAAGGGGGAGAGCGAAGAAAGGTGCCCATGCACAAAGAAGGCTACGACAGATGTATGGTTAGGTCTGGAGTCCTGGCCCCAGTTCTTAATGTCACTTCACCAGAAGATAATGGCAAGAATAGGGGTAGTATAATCATATCATTGTAAGCTTATTGTAAGGCCTAGGAAAGATCCCTTCATCTCCCTGTGCCTCAAGCTCAAGTAATTTGATTGAAAGCTCTTTGGGAAAGGATTATGTGTCTGCAAAATTCAGTTTACAGTGCTGTGGATAGAGATGAAGCGCTCAAATGCTAGGTATATTAACCATTAATAGCCAATGCCAAAGCCCAAGAATGATCCAAAATCAATAACATTAGGTGAGAATAACATCCAGCAATATTGGGTAAAAAGTCTCCTGAAGACAGGTAATGGGTGGGTGTAACCCCCCCACGATCAGTCTCATTGGAAAACAACCCTGTAGCAAATAATGTACTCACAAGTCCTTAGTAGGGGCTGGCAGGATGTGCAGCTTCCAGTAGTAGCAGATACAGGAAATAGAAAGGAGCGCACGATCCAACAATGTCCAAATAATGTACTCACAAGTCCTTAGTAGGGGCTGGCAGGATGTGCAGCTTCCAGTAGTAGCAGATACAGGAAATAGAAAGGAGCGCACGATCCAACAGGAGCAAAGAGAGGACCCAATGCAAAAAAATATATAAACTTTATTCTGTCATAACCTTAAAATCCAACGCGTTTCGAACGCTGGTGCGTTCTTTATCAAGGATAACATACACTGTTAAAACACCCATTTTTATATCTCTCTTACCTGCGATCCTTTCGCACCAAAACGGAGCACCCAATGACGTCATGACGGCCGCGCGTGCTACTGCGCATGTGCGAACCGCCCGAACGAATGGGCAGTCAGAAGGGGGGAAGTGAAGGCTGAGGCAAGAGGGGCAGGGAATATACTAAAGGCACAATAATAAACAATGTTGAAATAACGGTGGCCCAAAAGGGGAAAAAAAATGAAACCAGCAATAAGATCAAATGAAATAAGGTATCCAAATAATTGGCCCTAAGAATAGAAGAAAAGGAAAGGAAAAGAAAGGGAAACTAAAAATAAAAATAAAGGGAAGAGAGAAAAAGGAGAAAAAAGGGGGGGAAAAGGGACAAAAAAAAAGGGAAAGAAGAAAACAATAATAATTGAAGCAAAAATGGAAATAAAAAAGCACGAACACCAAAAAATGAAAAAATAATTAAAAACAATATTGATAACTTGATAAGAAAATCGGGATACTGCAGAACTAAATATCTAATAAATATAGTGGCATATTATTAAATAACTCATAATATATCAAATTAATATAATAATCACAAGAAAAAATGAGAAAAAAAATGAGAAAAAACATGAACATAAGAAACATATATATATATATATATAAAAAAAATCAGAGCAAATAATGACATTTAAAGTAAGGAACAATAATCAAAGAAAATGACTCAAATGCCATTCAATGTTCAAACCGAAGGGAGAACGTGTTCTAAGAATAAAAATCCAATAAGCCTCCCTTCGGTTTAATAAATTGATATGGTCACCACCCCTCACTTTATTACGAACCAATTCAATGCCCAAAAATGAGAAGTTGCCCACACTCCGAAAAGTGCTTGGAAACTGGATGATTCATATCATTCATTCTAATTAATCTTAAATGCTCTAAAATTCTAATTTTGAGAGCCCTGATGGTCCTACCCACGTATTTTTTCCCACGTCCACATGTAATCAGGTAAACAACAAATTTGGTATTACAATTTATGAAACCATTGATATAATATTTTTTAACAAAATTGTCAGCCCGTACATGTGGATGTGGAAAAGTATCAAAAAAGGTCGTTGATGGTGTCATGTGTTTGCACACACTACAGGTACCACATTTAAAAGAACCTTTGGTGGTAAAAGTAATGTTGCTGGTATTGGGAACTGTGATGTCACTGGGGGAAATATAAGAACCCACTGTTCTCGCTCGACGATAAACAAATTTGGGACCCGATGTAATATACTTATGCAAGACTGGATCCATGGATAGAACATTCCAGTGTTTGGAGATAATAGATTTTATCTCCCTACTTTGTCTGTTGAGGATATCCGAGAGTAAACTCCGAAAAGACTGATGCTGCAAATTGTGCACATATAATATCCACAACGTATCACAGGAGAAATATGTAAATGAATCCTTAAATGCGCTCCCGATCAGTGTACCAATAAAACATCCATTATAGGCATGTAAGTGAGTGAGACTGTGTATATGAGACTGACCAACGGGAAGGGGCTAGAGTGTGGTAGGGAGAGCCCGACAAGGCAGTCGAGCCGTGTCCCCTGCGTGGGAATCCGATACGGCTGGCCGCCACTGCCCTCCGCCACTGCCCTCACAAACCCGGCGTCTCCTACACAATCACAGATCTCCAGAGAGAGGAGTACTCACAGTGTTGACTCGCCGGGTTCAAGCTCCAGAGTGATGATGACGGTGTTGCCGATCAGGTGCGCAGAGAAGCGTGCTCCAGCCAATGGTAATAGCAGTTAAAGGGAAAGTATCAGGCGGTTCACAGCTACCGTAGGGGCACAAAACTGGTTGCCAAACGCAATCAAATAAAAAGGTTGTTTATTAAGTGCATATACATCAAATCTTCTGCTACAGAGAAAAACTCTGACGCGTTTCGTCCACCTATAGGGACTTTATCAAAGAGTACCTGGTTCAGCCCACAGTGATGCCTATATAGTGAGCCCAAAGCCATAATTGGACGTCATCAATTGGTATGAAAAAACTAACACACCAGATGAATAATAAACTAATCACTTCCTTAGAAGTGCATCCAAAACATAAACCCCATAGTAGTAATCACCTATAAGGGCTCATTGTGAACTATATCCAAAGCAATTGAAAAAACATTTGTAAAAAAGACAGACAAACCACACATGGAAATAATTAAAAACAAAACATAGCATAACAATACCGTCCTAACATATAAATGAACAGCATATTATGCAAGACACCAGTAACAATGTAGCAAAAGCGCAACATACATAAGTATCCAAAAGTGATAAGTAAATATAACAAAAATTGATCACTAAATAAATATAAAATAACTAGGTAAGTAAATTTAAAAATAAAAATAGAAATTAACATGTAGGATGAAGAGAACAATGAATGATCAAAACCTATGGTGTGTAGTGAAATCACAGAATACACCTTAATAACTAGGACCCATATTGAAAAAATTACCTATATGTAGAGATAGAAAACATAATAAAAGAAAATATAAATAAAAGCAATGAAAAAGTATGAATATTAAAAATATCAATATTAAACAATTAAATACCCACTAAGAAGTAACCAAGTGACTACAATAATAAATTAAACTAAAGTGTTTAAGGTCCCACTCCACATTAATACCCATAGGGCATAACATATTCATAGCATAGATCCAAAACATTTCCCTCATATTAAGTTTATGTAATCTATCTCCGCCTCTCGGATGTATACCCACATATTCTAATCCTGAGAAAGAAAAATATGCAATATCACCATGAGAACAAGATGCAAAATGCCGTGAAACCGGATGTGATAAATCTTTCTTCACAATGAGTCTGATATGTTCTTGAATTCTAAATCTCAATGGTCTAATCGTACGACCAATATATGACATTTTACATCCACATTGTAAATGATAAATTACATGGCTAGTATGACAGTTAATAAAGCTTCCAACACGGTGGTTACCATCACTACATTAAATATTCTTAATAGATTTTGCATATTTACAAACCGAGCATCTCCCACAAGGGAACAAACCTTTAGGAATGTTACATAATTGGGATCTTTGAGGAACAGAATTAAATAAACTAGGTGAAAGGTGAGTACCTAAAGTTTTAGCTTTTTTATAAATAAATCGAGGTCCTACATGTATGACAGATGCAATGTCCTTGTCTAAAGTGAGTATCTTCCAATGTCTGTGAAAAATCTCTTTAATAGCTTGAGATTGTCTATTAAAAGTGGTGATAAAGGATGGACATAAAGAATTATCCTCATATTTGTATTGATTCTTCTTTCTAGATGGTTTATATTTAATGATTTCCTTCCTATCCAATGAATCTGCATAATCGAATGCTTTAATGATATCATCATCCTTGTAACCTCTTGCTCTGAATTTATCCGCCATAACAAGTGATTGGGATCTAAACATCTCATTATCTGAGCATATTCGTTTAAGCCTAATAAATTGGGCCTTAGGTATACTTTTTATCAGGGAAGGTGGGTGACAGCTAGTTGCACAAAGAAGAGCATTCTTGGACTGGGGCTTACGAAAGATATTCGTTTGTATGTTCTTGTCATTATCAATGAACAATGTAATGTCCAAATAATTGATATGGTGCATATTATGTGTATATGTGAAATGTAAATTAAAATTATTAATATTAAGGGTGTTAATAAATGTGACAAGTGACTCAGAATCCCCATCCCACACCAAAATAAGATCGTCAATAAAACGTCTATAAAAAACTATGTGATTACGAAATAAATTAGAATCATGATAAATATATAGTGACTCCCAAAAACCCATAAAAAGATTAGCATAAGACGGAGCGAAAGAAGAACCCATAGCAGTGCCTAATTTTTGTAAATAATAACGTGAATCAAACATAAAATAATTGTGAGTTAATAAGAAAGTAACCGACTCCAATAAAAAAGTGCATAAAGTGATAGACAAGTCTGATAAATCGAAAAAGTGTTGTAGTGCATTGATGCCATGTTCATGTGTAATAATAGAATACAGGGAGGTCACATCCAACGTGACCCACCTGTATTCCCGTTTCCATTCTAAACCCTGTAATGACATAATAAGATCTGACGTATCCTTTATAAAGGAGGGCAGTTGATAAACCAATGGTTGTAAAAACCTGTCCACATAGCGCGATAACCCATCTCCCAAAGATCCAATACTCGCCACTATGGGTCGACCAGCGATTTATGGATCTTTGGGAGATGATGAAAAATGGGTACCATGGGATGTGGACAGGTCAAAAACTCAAATTCTTTATGATTAATAACTTCAAGTATCTTGCCCATATCCAAAAGCTCCATATATTGACTCATGTAATCCTCAGTAGGATTACTCTTAAGACATTGATAAAGTGATCTATCATTCAGTTGTCTATAAGCCTCCTTTTTATATTGATCGGCTGATAAGACCACTGGGCCCCCCCCCCCCTTATCCGCATTCTTTTGTGAAATGTAACTTTAAGGATCAATGTCTTTTATCTGATATGGAGGACATTCTTGAACAACAGGGGGAACAACTTAATATATCTTCACAGCCTTTTTTTGGTAATCATGATTCTGGTTTAAGGAAAAAATCGATTTTCTGTCCCAGCTCTCAGAGTGGTCCATATATTACGACCTTTGAGAAACTGGTGGAGCGAGACATTCGTTTATTGGGCAAAGGTTTTTCATTTGCTAATGTTGTGACTAACAATCTTACTATTTCAGAGGTTAAACAATTGGAGGTTCTCAAAAAGGATGAGAGATTTGTCTTTAAGAATGCGGATAAGGGGGGGGGGGGGGGCCTAGTGGTCTTATCAGCCGATCAATATAAAAAGGAGGCTTATAGACAACTGAATGATTTTTGTAAATAATAACGTGAATCAAACATAAAATAATTGTGAGTTAATAAGAAAGTAACCGACTCCAATAAAAAAGTGCATAAAGTGATAGACAAGTCTGATAAATCGAAAAAGTGTTGTAGTGCATTGATGCCATGTACATGTGTAATAATAGAATACAGGGAGGTCACATCCAACGTGACCCACCTGTATTCCCGTTTCCATTCTAAACCCTGTAATGACATAATAAGATCTGACGTATCCTTTATAAAGGAGGGCAGTTGATAAACCAATGGTTGTAAAAACCTGTCCACATAGCGCGATAACCCATCTCCCAAAGATCCAATACTCGCCACTATGGGTCGACCAGCGATTTATGGATCTTTGGGAGATGATGAAAAATGGGTACCACGGGATGTGGACAGGTCAAAAACTCAAATTCTTTATGATTAATAACTTCAAGTATCTTGCCCATATCCAAAAGCTCCATATATTGACTCATGTAATCCTCAGTAGGATTACTCTTAAGACATTGATAAAGTGATCTATCATTCAGTTGTCTATAAGCCTCTTTTTTATATTGATCGGCTGATAAGACCACTAGGGCCCCCCCCCTTATCCGCATTCTTAAAGACAAATCTCTCATCCTTTTTGAGAACCTTCAATTGTTTATGTGGACAGGTTTTTACAACCATTGGTTTATCAACTGCCCTCCTTTATAAAGGATACGTCAGATCTTATTATGTCATTACAGGGTTTAGAATGGAAACGGTAATACAGGTGGGTCACGTTGGATGTGACCTCCCTGTATTCTATTATTACACATGAACATGGCATCAATGCACTACAACACTTTTTTGATTTATCAGACTTGTCTATCACTTTATGCACTTTTTTATTGGAGTCGGTTACTTTCTTATTAACTCACAATTATTTTATGTTTGATTCACGTTATTATTTACAAAAATCATTCAGTTGTCTATAAGCCTCCTTTTTATATTGATCGGCTGATAAGACCACTAGGGCCCCCCCCCCCTTATCCGCATTCTTAAAGACAAATCTCTCATCCTTTTTGAGAACCTCCAATTGTTTAACCTCTGAAATAGTAAGATTGTTAGTCACAACATTAGCAAATGAAAAACCTATGCCCAATAAACGAATGTCTCGCTCCACCAGTTTCTCAAAGGTCGTAATATATGGACCACTCTGAGAGCTGGGACAGAAAATCGATTTTTTCCTTAAACCAGAATCATGATTACCAAAAAAAGGCTGTGAAGATATATTAAGTTGTTCCCCCTGTTGTTCAAGAATGTCCTCCATATCAGATAAAAGACATTGATCCTTAAAGTTAAATTTCACAAAAGAATGCGGATAAGGGGGGGGGGCCTAGTGGTCTTATCAGCCGATCAATATAAAAAGGAGGCTTATAGACAACTGAATGATAGATCACTTTATCAATGTCTTAAGAGTAATCCTACTATCCTCAGTAGGATCCAACTGTCCGCCCTCAAAAAGGTGTTCCACAAATAATTGAAGATCCAGAAATTCAATATGGTGCGTGTGAAAATTAAGAGTGAAATGAAGATTATAATTGTTATTATTAAGTTAATCAACAAAAGATCTTCAATTATTTGTGGACATCAACAAAATTATACAAACGGATACTTATAAGAAGCCTAATTCGGGGAACACCTTTTTGAGGGCGGACAGTTGCCATCCTCGCCATGTTATTAGGGCCATACCCAGGGGACAGTTCCTCAGGCTGAGAAGGAGCTGCTCTACTTTAGATTGTTTTCTTTCTTAGTCTGAGAAACTTGTCCAACGTTTCCTGGATAGGGGCTATCTTTTAAAAAATATTACTGAGGCTTTTGAAGCTGCTTTAAATACTGAGAGATAATCTGTGTTGCCCACTCGTGATGTTTTAAATTCTCAGTTAGTTACTCATAATGTAGCTGATGCTGGATTGGATTCCATGGGTGTTAGAAATAAGAGACCAAATAAAAGACAAAACAAATTTGAGAATGATTGTCCACTTTTTATTTCTCAGTTCAACAGACAAAGTAGGGAGATAAAATCTATAATCTCCAAACACTGGAATGTTCTATCCATGGATCCAGTCTTGCATAAGTATTTTACACCGGGTCCCAAATTTGTTTATCGTCGAGCGAGAACAGTGGGTTCTTATATTTTCCCCAGTGACATCACAGTTCCCAATACCAGCAACATTACTTTTACCACCAAAGGTTCTTTTAAATGTGGTACCTGTAGTGTGTGCAAACACATGACACCATCAACGACCTTTTTTGATACTTTTCCACATCCACATGTACGGGCTGACAATTTTGTTAAAAAATATTATATCAATGGTTTCATAAATTGTAATACCAAATTTGTTGTTTACCTGATTACATGTGGATGTGGGAAAAGATACGTGGGTAGGACCATCAGGACTCTCAAAATTAGAATTTTAGAGCATTTAAGATTAATTCGAATGAATGATATGAATCATCCAGTTTCCAAGCACTTTTCGGAGTGTAGACAAGGAGGTGTGGGCAACTTCTCATTTTTGGGCATTGAATTGGTTCGTAATAAAGTGAGGGGTGGTGACCATATCAATTTATTAAACCGAAGGGAGGCTTATTGGATTTTTATTCTTAGAACACGTTCTCCCTTCGGTTTGAACATTGAATGGCATTTGAGTAATTTTATTTGATTATTGTTCCTTACTTTAAATGTCATTATTTGCTCTGATTATATATATATATGTGTGCATGGGTTGCTTATTATTATATGTATGACATTATGTTTCTTATGTTCATGTTTTTTCCCTAATTTTTTCTTGTGATTATTATATTCATTTGATATATTATGAGTTATTCAATAATATGCCACTATATTTATTAGATATTTAGTTCTGCAGTATCCCGATTTTCTTATCAAGTTATCAATATTGTTTTTAATTATTTTTTCATTTTTTGGTGTTCGTGCTTTTTTATTTCCATTTTTGCTTCAGTTATTATTGTTTTCTTCTTTCCCTTTTTTTTGTCCCTTTTTTCCCCTTTTCTCTCTTCCCTTCATTTTTTCTTTCTTTTTAGTTTCCCTTTCTTTTCCTTTCCTTCTATTCTTAGGGCCAATTATTTGGATACCTTATTTCATTTCATCTTATTGCTGGTTTCATTTTTTTTCTCCTTTTGGGCCACCGTTATTTCAACATTGCTTATTATTGTGCCCTTAGTATATTCCCTGCCCCTCTTGCCTCAGCCTTCACTTCCGCCCTTCTGACTGCCCATTCGTTCGGGCGGTTCGCGCATGCGCAGTAGCACGCGCGGCCGTCATTGGGTGTTATCCTTGATAAAGAACACACCAGCGTTCGAAACGCGTTGGATTTTAGGGTTATGACAGAATAAAGTTTATATATTTTTTTGCATTGGGTCCTCTCTTTGCTCCTGTTGGATCGTGCGCTCCTTTCTATTTCCTGTATCTACAGTGCTGTGGACACAGCTGAGATACAGAAGTATCAAGTATTATGATAACAATATGATTACGCTTCAGGATCTGACTCTGTAACCCCACCCCAGCTCTTTCAGTAAGGACTTCCAGCCCCCCCGTGTTACTGGACATTAGGGAGGTCATGCAGAATCACGTCACACAGGTAATGAGGCATCACCTCCGGCAAACACTTAATCTCCCAGCTCACATAGCAACCTCTTCTCTCCCAGACATGTTTTCCAGGCTGCTCCCACTATTCAGCGAGATACTCTGACGTCAGCTCCCTGCACACTGTGGGGTGGGGGTCATACGGATTTAGGTAGCAGCGTATCAACAAGATTGCATTACCACAATACAGACCCCTCAGTTATTTAAACACTTTTAGTGCTGGAGGGGCCAGTAATGCATGTTATATCGCTCTGCATGTTATTATAGCACTCTGCAGACGTGTGTTATTACATCACTCCGGCCTTCCTGCCTCTCACCTGTCTTCCCTACGATCTATCCTAAACGCTGCTGCCAGAATCACTCTACTCTTTCCTAGATCTGTCTCAGCATCTCCCCTCATGAAATCCCTCTCCTGGCTTCCGATCAAATCCCGCATCTCACACTCCATTCTTTTCCTCACTTTTAAAGCTTTACACTCTTCTGCCCCTCCTTACATCTCAGCCCTAATTTCTCGTTATGCCCCATCCAGACTCTTGCGTTCTTCTCAATGATGTCTTCTTTCTACCCCCTTTGTATCTAAAGCCCTCTCCCGCCTTAAACCTTTTTCACTGACTGCCCCACACCTCTGGAATGCCCTTCCCCTCAGTACCCGACTAGCACCCTCTCTATCCACTTTTAAAACCCACCTTAAGACACACTTGCTTAAAGAAGCATATGAATAGTACTGTGGATATTCTGAACACATGATACATAAAGCTTGGCCCCCTGCAGACGCACTTACCAGCACTCCCTCCTACTGTCTCTGTACGTTCTCCCTACCTACCAATTAGACTAAGCTCCTCGGAGCAGGGACTCCTCTTCCTTAATGTTACTTTTATGTCTGAAGCACTTATTCCCATGATCTGTTATTTATATTATCTGTTATTTATTTGATTACCGCATGTATTACTACTGTGAAGCGCTATGTACATTAATGGCGCTATATAAATAAAGACATACAATACAATCACTCTCCATGTTATTATATCTCTCTATGTGTTATTATATCACTCTGCTTGTTATATATCTCTGCATGTTACTATGGCGCTCAGCGTGTTTTTATAGCACTCTGTTTGTTATTATATATCTCTGCATTTTATTATATTACTCGATTGTTATTATAGCTCTCTGTGTTACTATATGACTCAGCGTGCTATTATATCGCTCTGCATATTATTATATCTCACTGTGGGTTATTATATCTCACTGCGGGTTATTATATCGCTCTGCATGTTATTATACCAATCAGCAAGGTATTATATTGCTCTGTATGTTATTATATCACTCTGCGTGTTATATCTCTGCATGTTACTATGGCGCTCAGCGTGTTTTTATATCACTCTGTTTGTTATTATATATCTCTGCATTTTATTATATTACTCGATTGTTATTATAGCGCTCTGTGTTACTATATGACTCAGCGTGCTATTATATCGCTCTGCATATTATTATATCTCACTGTGGGTTATTATATCTCACTGCGGGTTATTATATCGCTCTGCATGTTATTATACCAATCAGCAAGGTATTATATTGCTCTGTATGTTATTATATCACTGCGTGTTATTATATCACTCTGCGTGTTATATCCATGTGTGAGTTATTATATCACTCTGCGTGGTATTATATTGCTCTAAAAAGGTGATTACCCTAACTCAAGCGCTAAACCTATTAAAGTGTAACATACATGTGAAAAAACAAACCAATTGTGATTGACAAGAGGCCAAAGCTGCCGTAGGCTTCCCACAATGCAAATAACCTCAATTTGCAAACAAGACTGTAAAGGTGAAATGAGGATACCTGGCGCTTAAAGAGTCACTGTGTCCATAGGAAACAATCCAATCTTTGAAAGATGTCTCAAAATCCAAAACTTGAAGTGGATAGCTGTAGTGTTTCTTTGCTGCTGCTATTCTTCAAAACACCTGAAATTGATAGAAGGGTACAACATTGCGCAGTACTACTGATGTTTGTTGTTAACCCCTTAATTCCAACTTCCCCAGTGTGGACTGAATACACTTACAGGAGTGTCTCTTTCAGGGTACAGTGGAGACAATCTGTGCTTTATTCCCTTTATGTTCTTATGTACCACGAATCCCCTGGGTACTTCCTTTCTCTTTTCGGATTTCGTGATTCCCAGAATCACCCGAACTCCACGAGCCCACAGATAAGGAGAGTGAACAATTGCAAAAACGGGGGGTCACAAATTTATTAAAAAACGGCTTAAACAAGCCTAACAAAACCGGCTGATTAGCCTGCACTAAAAACAAGTGAATGGTTACTCACATAGTAACCATTCACTTGTTTTTAGTGCAGGCTAATCAGCCGGTTTTGTTAGGCTTGTTTAAGCCGTTTTTTAATAAATTTGTAACCCCCCGTTTTTGCAGCAAAGAAACACTACAGCTATCCACTTCAAGTTTTGGATTTTGAGACATCTTTCAAAGATTGGATTGTTTCCTATGGACACAGTGACTCTTTAAGCGCCAGGTATCCTCATTTCACCTTCACATTATATTGCTCTGCATGTTAATATATGGCTCTGTGGGTAATTTTATCTATAACTCTACATCAGGCCTGCACAACACGCGGCCCGCCTGCACTCACTGTGCGGCCCGCGGCGGCTTTCTGCTCTCCCCCTCCGTTCCGAGTCCGCTCTCCCCTCTCCTGCGAGCCCGCTGTCACCCTCCCCCGAGAGCCCACTCTCCCCCTCGCAGGGTAGCAGCGCGCTCTAGCATTGAGGCACTTCCTGCCTGCTGCTTGCTAGAGCATGCGTGCAGTCCTGCCTGCTCTGCCGCCTCCTCCACCGCAAGGTAAGGGGGGGGGAGCGAGATGATGTGATTTGAAGTGCAGGGGGGGGGGCGATTTGAAGCGCAGGGGGGGCACTTGAAGTGCAGGGGCGTGGCCATTTGAAGTGCAGGGGGGGCGATTTGAAGTGCAGGGGGGGGGGCGATTTGAAGTGCAGGGGGGAGGGTGATTGGAGGTGGAGGGGGGGTGATTGGAGGTGCAGGGGGGGTGATTGGATGTGCGAGGGGATGTGATTGGAGGTGCAGGGAAGGGTCATTGGCGGTGTAGGGGGGTGATTGGAGGTGTAGGGGAGGTGATTGGAGGTCAGGGGGGTCATTGGAGGTGCAGGAGAGGGTGATTGGAGGTGCAAGGGGGGAGAATGATGTGAGGTGCAGAGGGGGGAGAATGATGTGATGTGCACGGGGGGAGAAGGATGTGAGGTGCAGGGGGGTGGGATGTGTGTGGTGTGCAGGGGGGTATTGTGTGTTTGATGTGGAGGGGAAGTATTATTTGTGTGGGTGAGGGGGAGAGATGGGGGTATGAGAGGTAGATGGGGAGTATCGCAAAGGTAGATAGTGAGGGGTTCTGGGGGAGATATGAGGATGATGATGAGGGGTGCTGGGGGATATATATGAGGATGATGATGATGAGAGGTGCTGGAGGAGAGATGATGATGATGATGATGATGATGATGATGATTTTACCCGTGCGGCCCAAATTTTTTTTCCTTGGAGCAGTTCGGCCCTTCTCGCTTTACGAGTTGTGCAGGCCTGCTCTACATGTTACTATATCACTCTGCATAGAATGTTATCACTCTGCATGTTATTGTATGGCTCTGTGTGTGATTTTGTCACTCTGCGTGTTATTAAATCAACCAGCGTATTATCATATCACTCTGCATGTAATTATATATCTCTCTGTGTTATTCTATCGCTCTGCGTGTTATTATATGTGTTATTAAATCGCTCATGTTATTATATATCTGTTTTATTTTACCACCCTGCATGGTACTATATCACTGTATTATTATATATCGCTCTGTGTGATATATTTCTGTTCAGGTTATTATATCGCATGTTGATGGCACCTCGTAAAGTAGCAAAACATGAAACATCCTATATGTTTTTTTAAATAAATGAGTTCTATAGTATTAGATAATACTGTTTGCATTTTTTTAACTCCTAATGCCATTTTTAATGATTTGTTTTGTTACTTTTAATTAGCATTTTCATATCGGGGAATCATAACAAAGACAGCACATCAAATTAAAATGTACAGGGTAAAAATAAATTACAGAAATGTAAATAATAATAATAGGGGGTGGGGGGCGGGTCCCAGAATTGGTACAAAGAATACATTCTATTTGTTGAGATTTATGCATCTATTGAACAAATACAGAATATCTCTGGCGAAAATATATGTGCGACACAGACCGGCTTGCAACTCCGTTCCTAATTACTGTCTCTCAGCACATAGTGAAAAATCCTTCATCCAGTTGTAACATGTTTCCCCCCACCAATCTCACATAGGGACTAGTGCTGAGGAGATAGGCGTATTACCAGGTGTGTGGGGCTATACCTGTAGGCTGCAGGAGTACTGAGTCGTCTGCTAGTTGGTAATGAGACAGGAACAGGACAGGCTTAGACAGATCTCTGGGTTCTTCTTACTGGCTGGTCTCAGCACCTCCAGCTGTGATGGAACTCATGGTATATGGGTGTCAGCCTCCATCACTGCACTCTTTACCCCTCCTGCCCAGGAACTGACACCAGGCAGAGGTATATTTGAACCAGATTTATTGTGGTGATTGCTGCAGCAGTTCTTCATGGCAGCATAGTTTCTCTGAGATCCCAGGACCTCTAGATGGTGCTACCCAGATAGGGTGGGGCTCTGATCTGGGTGGTCTCTAGGCCGTTTGGCCTAGAGTGGGCCTGTTTCCCCCAATGGGAAAGACTGACAGCCTCCCTCTCTCCTTGGGGACCAGGATCAGACTCTCTAACTTTTAGCTACTCCCCTTGTAAAACTCTGGAAGGGACGGGCTCACGGACTGTACCCACCTCCAAGGGGCTGTACACAGGCTATGAGTCACCACCTTCCTTCCTTCACTTTCAAGGGAAGCAGAAGGGGAGTCACTGGCCCATAGATTAACCCGCAACTGCCTAGAACTTAACAGGACGTATATAGCAGATATACTATGTGGGGAAAGATAGTATAACATGGTATGTCCCATGGTACCTATCTCCTGGGTGAAATTCCCAACGACCTCGCTTGGGTCCGAATTTGCTGCACCATCTGTTATCCTGAAACCTGCAGAATGACAAAATAGATACATCAGTATATTAATACACACCATCCTGTCATCCATTGATAACAATGAGGATAATTAGTTGAACATAACAAAAGGTATCACACTAATGGTAATACCGGGGGTCCGGCTTTTTTTTTTGTAACAATTTCTTTTATTGGTCATTTTTCCAAACAAATATTACAGACAGTGTTATCTTGAGCCCAAGATAGTTGTATTTCGTGACCAATGTCTTTTTCTTGTTTTCCACTGAAGGAAAAAGAAAGGGGTGAAAAAGAGAGGAAGAGGGGGGAGATGGGAAGAAGGAAGAGAAGGGAGAGATGTGGGGAACACTAACAGAAGGGGGGGTGGGAGAACTTAGGGGGGGAGGTAATGGTAGGGGGGGGGCAGGAGGGGCCTGCGGCCGAGTCTATGTCTACTGCTCAAGAGTGAGGCATGTTTTTTCGGTCTTAGGACGTCTTTAGTCTGGACTGCTCTAGTTCTGTCTCCCTAGCCAGGGTTCCCATGTATTCTGAAATTGGGGTATCTTTTTCTGGAGCATGGCCGTGAGCTTCTCCATTAACATTACTTCGTTGATTCTCCTGATCACCGTCATCCTTGAGGGGGGTTTGATATGCTTCCAGGCAGCTGCAATTGAGCACCTGGCTGCTGTTAATATGGCCGTGATGAGCCTGGACATCGGGGGGGGGACATCTTCCATAGGTTTGCCCAGCACCAGGGTCAGCGGGTCATCCGGGATAGCGAGTCCCGTTGTGTCCTCCACCATTGTCTGGATCATGTTCCAGTACTTCTGGATCTCTGGACATGACCACCAAATATGGGCCATATCCCCCTTTTGCCCACATCCCCGCCAGCAGAGGTCCAATGCGCCGGGGTAGATTTGGCTCAGTCTGACTGGAGTCAGGTACCACTGATATAAAATTTTATAGATGTTCTCTTTTGTTATTGTACATATTGACGGTTTTTTAGCGTGTTCCCAGATCTCCGCCCAGTCTTCCTGATCTATTTCAATATGGAGGTCCTCAGACCATTTTTGCATGTACCGGTGAGTAGGATCCCGGGATCCTAGCTCCAGGCCCTTGTAGATCTCGGATATCAGGCCTTTCTGGTATCTGTTTTTGATGCAAATAGATTCAAACCTGGTGAGGGGGGGGAATTTTGCAGCTGGGGACAGTGCTTGTAGGAAGTGGCGGACTTGTAGGTACTTGAATAGGTGGAGGTCATGTAATTGATATTTGAGTTTAAGCTCTTGATAAGTCAAGATCTCCTCTTTCTGCAGCAGATCAGCAACCAGCTTAATGTTGTGATCCTGAAATTGGTCGAATTGTCTTGGGGAGCACCCTGGCGGGAAGATGGGGTTCCCGAAGAGTGGTGTGAGCTGGGAAGGGGATGCTATCAGGCCATACTTCCCTTTGCTTTTGAGCCATATATTCCACGTGCATCTCATTGCTCCTAGATCCAATTTCTGAGAGCCAGTCCTGCTGCTGTTAGGGGTCCACATTACCACCTGAAGGGGACTGTGGCGCGCGTAGTAAGTTTCTATTTCCAGCCAGGAAGCTAAGGCCGGGTCACTATTCCACACCACCGCCTGCCTCAGCTGTGTCGCTTGGTAATACTTGACTATATCAGGGACCCCCAAACCTCCTCTCCCCTTTGACGCGAGCAAGATTGATCTGGGGACTCTGGGTTTTTTATCATTCCATATAAATTGGAACATTTGGGATTGGAGATTTTTTAATACTGCTTGTGGAATTAAGATTGGGAGGGTTTGGAAGTGGTAGAGTAGCCTGGGCAGGATATTCATTTTTATAGACTCTATCCTTCCAAACCATGATATTTGGTGCTTTCTCCAGGCTTCTAGGTCTTTCCTGATTTGGTCAAATAAGGGGGGGTAATTATGTTGGTAGAGTTTGTTATAGGAGTTGGAGATTTTGACTCCTAAGTATTTTATGTAACTAGTGCTCCATTTATATTTATAGTTAGCTTGAATAAGCTTCCATATTTGGTCGGGCAGGGATAGGTTTAGAGCCTCCGACTTGTTCATATTGACTTTATAGTCTGAAACTACTCCAAATTGGGTTAGGACTCTTTGGAGGTTGGGGAGAGAGTTATGGGGGTCCGTGAGCGTCAAGATCACGTCATCCGCAAATAGGGAGATTTTGTGCTCCCTTTCCGCGATTAGTACGCCCCTTATGCTTTTTTCGCTCCTGATTGTGGCTGCGAGGGGTTCTATAGTTAGGGCAAATAATAGGGGGGAGAGTGGACAACCTTGCCTGGTCCCGTTCCTAATTTGTATTGGATTTGAGAGGCCCCCTGGCATTTTTATGTGGGCTGTGGGGTTGTGATAAAGGGCTCTCACTCCCTCTAGGTATGGGCCACAGAAGCCGAACCTCTTCATAGTTTGATCTAGGAAAGTCCATTTGATTCTGTCGAATGCCTTTTCGGCATCTAGACTTAGAATCATTGCTTTTGAACCTGTGAGATGCACGTGGTCGATTATATCAATAATTTTGCGGGTATTGTCGGAGGCCTGTCTTCCGGACACAAAACCCACTTGATCTACATTTATAAGTCTAGGGAGAATAGGGTTTAACCTGTTTGCTAAGATCTTGCTGTAAATTTTGAGATCTGTGTTTAATAGGGAAATGGGTCTGTAGTTTCCACAGACGAGTGGATCTCTGCCCTCCTTGTGTATTATGGCGAGGTTTGCCGCTGTGATGGTAGCTGGGATTGGTTCACCTTGTAAGAAGGAATTAAACATGTTGAGGAGGTGGGGCGTTAGGGTAGATCTAAACATTTTGTAATAGGAGTTGGAGAACCCATCTGGTCCAGGGGCCTTGGATGGCTTGAGTGAGCTTATAGCTAGACTTAGCTCCTCCTGTGTTATTTCTCCGTTGAGTGTTTCTAATTCCTCCCGAGTTAATGTTGGGAGGGAGCACTGCTCTAAGTAGCCAACAATTGTTTCAAGGCTCACTGGGTCTCGGCCTGGGGGGTGGAGGTTATATAAATCGGAGTAGTAATCCGCAAATTCCTGCGCTATTTCTTTTTTGGCGAATGTAACCTGTCCCTTTCTTGTCTTAATTCGAGTTATTTGGGATTTGACCCTAGTTCCTCTTAGTTTGGCGGCCAGCAATCTATCTGCTTTGTTGCCCTTATCAAAATACTTTTGTCTAGTCCATCTAAGGGCCTTTTCAACGTCTTCTAATTGGGACTGTTTGAGGGCCGCCCTAGCTAGGTTTAAGTTTTTAAGTACCTTTTTTGATGTTGTGGCTTTGTGCTGTTGTTCCAGTTGCGCGATTTTTTCTGTCAGATCTTTCTGGTGTTTAGATTTGGTCCTTTTCTTGTATGTGGCTATTGAGATTAAATCTCCTCTTATTGTGGCTTTATGAGCCTCCCAGAGCATGGCTGGGGTGGAGACAGACCCTATGTTTTGCTGGAAATATAGTGATAGTTTCTCACGTATAGTTGCCTCTGTGTCTGGGCAGTTGAGCATGGAATCGTTTAGCTTCCATTTATATTGCGTGTTTTTGACGAAGGGGAGGGTTAGAGTTAGATCTATGGGTGCGTGGTCCGACCAGGTGATTGATCCTATGCTTGACTGAGCGGAGGCCTGGAAAACGTTTCTTGTACCCAGAAAATAGTCGATCCTCGAGTAGGACTGATGAGGGGAAGAGAAGAAGGTATAGTCCCTCTGACCCAGGTGCTGGGCCCTCCAGATGTCAACCAGCGTGAATTCCTCCATGATGTCCCTAAATTCTTTAGCTTTCTTTTGTGACTGCGAGATGTACCTAGCTTGGGGGGGCGGTTGGGCATTGCTAGGGGGGGTTGATTTATCTTGCATATGGGAGGCTACCATATTGAAGCCCCCTCCTATGATGAGTGACCCCAAGGATTGTTGTTCTAGGGATTCCAGGAGTTTTCTAATGAAGGGGACTTGATTGTCATTGGGGGCATAGATATTCACCAGTGTGATTGGTGTGCCCGCAAGCGTACCCTGGACTATTAGGAATCGGCCATCCGGGTCTGACTGGGTCTTTGTGAGGGCAAATGGTGTCCCTCCTCTCATGAGGATGGCTACTCCTCGCTTTTTACTCGGGGACGAGGCAAAGTATGCCTGTGGGAACATGCTTTTAAAAGTGTTGGGGGGAGTTGGGGAGTTAAAATGGGTCTCCTGAATAAGGATAATGTCTCCTTTGGATTTTTTCAGGTCTTTCAGGACTAGTTTCCTTTTCTTCGGGGAGTTAAGCCCCTTGGCATTTATTGAGATCAATTTAATGGAAGACATTTTTGTTATTTGGTTTCCTTCGAGGCCCTAGGCTCCGAAGCTCTTGGGATTCCCATGTCGAGATTTTCTTGGGCCTCTGTACTCTTAGGCCTGATCTGTCGTGCATAAGGCGGCTTGTTAAGCCTCATACTATGGAGAGAGTGGTGAGACACATAGGGGACGTCAAAGGAAGCTGGGGGGGGGGGAGGGATTGGGGGAAAGACCTGGCGGGACAGGGTCGCCAGGGAGAAATAGGGTGGAAAAAGGGCCTGGATAGGACCTATTAGTTTACTGCCGGTTAAGTTGACCGGCCTGTGGGCAAAAGGCCCAATGGGAGAAATCCGCTGACCTCTGAACCGAGGGAACGGACAAGCCCGGGGTGCAGACTCTCCAAAACTATTTACATCTTACCCTATCAGGGAGGGTTGGCGGGGGAGGGGGAGTGGGTGGAGCGAGGGAGGAGGGGAATGTGGGGGGGGGGAGAGGAGGGGGGGGGCAGGGGGAGGGGGGGTGGAGGAAGGGGGGGGGTGGAGGGGGGGGAGGGGGTGGGAGGAGGGGGAGGGGAGGAGGGAGGAGGGGGGAGGAGAGGGGAGTGGGGGGGGAGCGGGGAGTAGGGGGGGAGGGAGGGGGGAGAGGGGGGAGGGGAGTAGGGGGGGGAGGGGGAGGGGAGTGGGGGAGGGGAGTGGGGGAGGGGGAGCGGGGAATAGGGGGAGAAGGGGGGAGAGGGGAGGAGAGGGGACGGGGAATAGGGGAGGGGAGTGGGGAATAGGGGGGGGGAGGGAGGGGGGGGGAGGGGAGCGAGGAGTAGGGAGGGGGGGAGGGGAGTAGGGGGGGAGGGAGGGGGGGAGGGGAGTAGGGGGGGAGGAGGGGGGGAGGGGAGTAGGGGGGGAGGAGGGGAGTAGGGGGGGAGGGGAGTGGGGGTGGGGAGGAGAGGGGGGTTGGGGGGGAGCGGGGGAATTGGGGGGGGCAGGGGGGGGGGCAAGGGGAGCATATCTCTCAGTTGTTTTCACCCAGAGCCATCATTCAATACCAACATTTTTAACGAACATTGCAACAGTAAAACATAGGAGTTTTTTTGTTACTCCTTATACCTTAGGATTGGGTTACTACGTTTTCTCTTAGCTTTTAATTAACATGTTATGCTATGGCGATTTTAATGAATAGCAAGAGAAGGGGGGACGGGGGGAAGGGGGGTCCCGTAGCAGGGGGGGGGGGAGAGGGGTAGGGGAGAGGGACGAGGAAAAGGGGCGGGAGGCAGGGGGAGGGAGCGGGGGGGGGAGACGGGTGGTCAAGGGGAACATATCACTTAGTTATTCTCTTTTAGTGGCGACATACAATATCAACACTTTCAATAAACCTTGCAACATTGTGACATAAAAGTTTAGTTACTCTTTAAACCTTGGGGTTAGGTTAGGGGAGGGGGGTGGATTAGGTCAGGGGAGGGGGGGGGGGCGCGGGTGGGCAAGGGAAGCATGTCTCTCAGTTGTTTTCATACAGAACGAACACTCAATATCCACATTTTTTAAACAAACATTGCAACAGTTTAACATAGGAGTTTTTAGTTACTCCTTATACCTTGAGATTGGATTACTACGTTTCCTCCAACCTTGTGATTCACATGTTACGCTATGGTGATTTTAATGTATATCTAGAAAAGGGGGGAAAGGAATAGGGGGAGGGTAATGGTAGGTTCATAGAGGAGAGGTGGTGAGGGGGGGGGAGTGGTAGTGAGGGGGGGGGACGACGACGAGGGATCCCGGGTATCGGGCCGCTTATTACGATAGCCATGGCTGCTTGTTCAACGGTTCCGGGGGGGGGGGTTATTCCCGCTCTTGGGGGGTATTCGTTCAGGTGGGAGGTAGGGGTGGTGTGGGACGGACGGGGTGTATTATCAGGGTCCTGGGTCGTACCTCTGCCTCTGCTCCCCTCATGTTGGGGGCAGGACTCCCTCCCAGAGGGGGGAGCGGGTCCGGGGAGAAAAGTACTTACAGTTAGGCGACTTGACTGGGCTTCAGAAGATCTCGTCTCTCCTCCCCCCACCCCGCCCCCCCCCAGCGCCCGAGCCCCTCAGCTTCGGGGAACCCAGCTGCCTTGATTTAAACAGCAACCAACAGAAAAAAAAAACTTGAAGAACTGCAGCAACCATTCAAGCCGCTTTAGAACTGGTGGGCTGACGCCGGTGACCCACGGGCTTCCGTAGGCGTCTTCCTCCACGAGCGGCGCCCATTCCTCTGTCAGCTTGGTGAGGTGCCGCTGCCCGCATCATCGTTGACTGGCCTCCGCTGGGTGTTTGGCTACACTGGCAACGATTGGGGCTGAGTCGTGTGCGGCTTCAATCTCCTCACCGTCTGAGCTTCCTCGCGCTGGTCGGGGCTTCTCTCTGTCCTGGTTCGGTGTTAGCGTCTCCCTCCTCCTCGTGCTGGGCTGAGGCGTGGCGCTGATCCGTTATCCAGGCAGCTGGCGGTGTCAGACCCAGGGCACGGACATACTGGGGCATGTCTTCCGGGGATCTTATGGTAAGATATTTACCTTTGTTGCTCGCTGTTAGCTTAAAGGGAAACCCCCATCGGTACCTAATCTCCTTCTCCCTCAGGAAGGCCGTCAGGGGCTTCATCTCTTTTCTTCTTAGCACCGTTATTCTGGACAAGTCGGAGAAGATTTGGATTTGTTCATTTTGGAAGGTAAGTTCCTCTTTCCCTCTGCTTGCCATTAGTATTTTTTCTTTCGTAGTATAACTGTGCAGGCGCACAATTACATCCCGCCGCCTATTCGGGTCTTCCGATCTGGGCCCTAGGGCCCTGTGGGCTCTGTCTATTTCCTGGTCACAGTTCTCAAGGGAGTCACATATTGACCCAAAGAGGTCCAGTAGGTAAGGGCGGAGGAGGCCAGGGAGAACCGTTTCGGGAACGTTGCGAATGCGGAGGTTTTGCCTCCTGTCCCTGTTCTCCTGGTCTTCCTGCGCTTCCCTGATTAGGCCGATTTCTTCCCGGAGTAGAAAGATCTCTCTCTCCGCTGCTGACTGACGCCGCTGGTACTTCTCCATTTCGCCCTCCAGCGCTGCCGTTTTGTCGGTTAGGCCATTTATTTGCTGGGTCAGGTCGTGGACGGCCGTTTTAATCTCCGCCTGGAGGGAGGCATGTAGCTTCGTATGTTGTAGCGCCATCAACTCCTCCATGAACGCTCTGGTGATCGGCTGTTCTTGTGCCGAGGCCTCTCTGGGCCGGGCCTCTTTGCTCTGTGGAGCGTGGTCTCCGCGTGCGCCTCCGCCATCTTGGATCCCTGGCTGTGTTTCAGGGCTTTCTGCTGCGGGGAGAATATCTTCGCGATCGCCTGTGTTGCCGGCTTCTTCGTTTGCCTGGACATGCTAGCGGTCGTGCCCCTCTCAGGGGAGTACAATTTGAGGTGGATTTTTAAGTGTAAGGGTGCTAAAGTTAACGATTATGCGGGAGAGTCTGCTGAGCTCCCAAACTAGCCGTCCATGTCAGCCGACGTCACCGGAAGTCCAGTGGGGGGGTCCGGCTTTTTAACAGGCTACCCACCATCATCCTCTACCTATATGGAGTAGACCTTGGTTACACCAGCTTCCTGGCGGACCTCTACCCTGTCTATATAAATACAGGTTCCTATCACCCACTCTCCCATGATGGAACATATACGAGACTCGGTGATAAACTCTTTGTAATTCATTTTGCGCTGCAGGTATTCGGTTACAGCTAACCTTAGCCCCTCATGGCGACGGTTCTCTGTATCCTGCATTATGGGCTCTAGAACATATAGGAAGTGGTACCCGTGAGACTGCCGGAACCTAGCTCTTAAAGCCCGGTCAGCTCTGCTTAATCTAAGTATCTTTCGACCAGCTCCTGGCCGGGTAGTACCCCAAAACTCTGGATGTTGTGGGTTGATTTTCCGTTTAAGACGTTCAGAACCCTTAGGGATGCGTACCCCCAATTTGATCTCGCTCTCTCTCCTACAGAGCTTCAGCTGACTCCTCCCTAGTGAAGGCACCTTCCTCCCACCAATGGTCTACTATAGGGCCACTCCGTAGAATGAACCTTGTGTACTTTAACTCAGAGGCTTACCCCTGTGACAGAGGGTACCACCAGTTACATTGATCAGATGATAGGGGTTCAGACCCAGCACTGTCAGATCTGGCATGCACAGGTGACAAAGCATTAGATGAGCTAGACACTGAAGACATTAAAGACATTCTGACTGCGACCCTGAGGACCTCCTAAATGACTGAAAGGATCCTTTACTCCCCAGTCTCTTTACACATCTAGCCACTGGCATATCTCCTTTTGACTCAGAACTTTCACTTAGCCATCTCCCAGTATCTATATCCTCAGGAAACGTTGTCAGCATAAATTCCCGAACTGTGAAATCTTTATATCTTACCCTCTGTGAGCTACACGTGATTGCAGTGGCAGGGGCAGAGTGGCCTTGATAAAGTCTTAATGTCCAGCACTGGGGTAGTGACAGGTGGAGCGTTGGGCGCTAGGGCTGGTGACTGGGGCTTTAACACTGCCATCAACTGGGGCACAGAAAGGGGCTTAATTTTAGATGCTGCCACTCGGTGTCCCCTTCCCAGTCCTGCAGGGGGTGGCACTGGGGCAGGAACGCTCAGTTTTGTAGTGATGTAGCTGGCCTTCGCCGGACTGGCGACATCTGCTGGAGACAGGCCCACACTCACCGCTTCAGAGCCCAACGGTGGTGCGGCGGATCCGCGGACGCCATCTTAGTGACTTCGTGGCCAAGCGACAGTCTCACAAGACCACCAGCACAACACATGCCCGGCGCCATTGATGACGTCACTTCCGGTAAGACCGGAAGTTCGTCACCCAGCTGCGCACCGGACGAGGCCGCATCCGGTGCCTCAGGCGACTAGGAGCAGCTGAAAGGTAAGAGCTGGACGGCACACCAACATCAAGGTAGGGGACGTCCATCGTTCCTCCGCAGCCGGTAGGCAGATAGCTCCGACGTCATCTGGGAAGGTGGATCTCGCCGTACACTCCGCAGCCCCCCTGGACGGACGCCTCTGGACCAAAACTCGTCTGGGATGAGCAGATAAGCGGCAATTTCTCCTCAACAGGTCCCGCAGAGTATAGGTCTTCATCTAGGGCAGGCATGCACAACTCGTAAAGTGAGAAGGGCCGAACTGCTCCTGGAAACAAAAATGTGGACCGCACGGGTAAAATCATCATCATCTCCTCCAGCACCTGTCATCATCATCATCCTCATATCTCCCCGCAGAACCCCTCACTATCAACCTTTACGATACTCCCCATCTATCTCTCATACCCCCATCTCTCCCCCTCACCCACACAATACTCCCCCTCCACATCAAACACACAATACTCCCCCTCCACATCAAACACACAATACCCCCCATCCACATCAAACACACAATACCCCCCTCTACATCAAACACACAATCCCCCCCTCTACATCAAACACATCCCTCCCTGCCCCTCCCATCACTCTACCCCCCTGCACCTCCCATCACTCTCCCCGCCTGCACCTCACATCACTCTCCCCGCCTGCACCTCACATCACTCTCCCCGCCTGCACCTCACATCACTCTCCCCCCCTGCACCTCACAAGTAAAACAGAGTCGAGCCGCACGGGTAAAACAGCATTTATTTTTCTAAATATAACATTTATTTCCAATGTTTACTTGAAACAAAATTACATTTAAAATACTTTAATTCAAATTAACTAATTTCCTAATCATCCATGTCAGCAGTCCCCACCAAGTCAGCATCCCCCCCCTCAAGTCAGCAGCCCGCCCCCTATGTCATTTCAGCAGCCCCCCCAGCCCATTTCATTTCAGCAGCCCCCCAGCCCATTTCAAGTCAGCACCCTCCCCCCCCCAAGTCAGCATTCCATGTCAGCATCCCCCCCAAGTCACCAGCCCACCATGTTATTTCAGCAGCCCCCCCAGCCCATTCCATGTCAGCAGCCCCCCCAAGCCAGCATCCCATGTCAGCAGCCCCCCCCCCCCCAAGTCAGCATCTCCCCCAAGTCAGCAGCCCTCGCAGCCCATTTCATTTTGGCAGCCCCCCGCATGAATGAACCCCCCCAATGCCTACCTGATGATGTGATGGCGGCGGCAAGAGAGGTGGCGTCGGCGGCAACAGAAGCGTGGGGAAGCGCGCTCTAGCAGTAGACCCGGAAGTTCCGGGTCGCGCTTCACTGCTGGAGCGCGTCCCCCTGCTGGAGCAGGCTGAGTGGGAAGGGGGGTTAGGGGGATTAGAAGAGAGCGCGCATTCAAACAGATTGCTGAAGCGCTCTCCTAAGCTGGAGCGCGCTCTTCCTTTCCCTACCAGGGAAGAGGGGTGAAGGGGGGGTTGAAGGGATCCGTCGTGGGCCGCAGAGGGTGCCCCGGCGGGCTGCATGTTGTGCAGGCCTGATCTAGGGGGATACCTCCACCAGGACGCGATGACGGGGCGAGCCAATCGCCCTGGCGACCATACTTATGGAGCCACCATGCTCCGCGGTCACCTGGGGACTCACACCTGACAACCCTGGGGCAGTTAACTCACAAGAGTCGGCATCGGAAGGTACTGGATCCAGGCTTGGGACCGACGGTACCATTGTAGTAGGCCGGAATGGCCGTTGTAGAGCACGCGGGCCCACAGTAGGGTCCGCAGCTGAGGTAGTCTTTGTACTAGAGAGAGGTACCAGACCACTGGAGCCTCAGGTTACATTGATAAGGGCGCACGGGCCCGCAGCATCCGTGACAGCTGAAAACAGGAATGAGACCACTCCCGTCGGGGTAATGGCTCGGGAGACAGGTACACATACCTCCGCAGGCACTGGGCTGGCAGGCCGCAGATAGTAGGTGCCACAGTTCTGACACCGCGCTTCTAGGCCGACAGGGCCACCAGGCAAGCGACAGTGGGCACAAATGCATCTTAGGTTTATGCTTCCTCCGACCCTCATCTTCAGGCAGCTGGATGGGAGGGAATAGTTGGATACTTCTAGGTCATTAGTATTGTTAGAGGCAGCCATATTGCAGTAAAGCCTCACTAGCATATAACAGCTGTTCTCTCTTGCTTAGCTCACAGAAGAATGAGCCTGCAGAGGCAGAGATAACTCCTCCTTGCTCTAACTTCTCTAGGATTGGCTGAGTACTTTCGGTTAGCTCCTCCCCTGGGTAGATCTAGAAGCAGAGGTGGACCAGAATATGACCTGACTCCAGCCTAGCCAGTCACAGTGAGGGGCGGTGCAAGTCAGTTGGCACCAAAATGACGCACTAATTTGGCAAACTTTTGCAAATCTGGAACTTGCAAACCATGCGGTCTACATGCGTTGGCGGGAGCACCATTTTGAGTATCTTAAGTGCACACCAGCACGCAGTGGCAGCCATTTTAGCTCGCACATAAGGTGCACAGGACCCCTGTGGTATAATACAGGACCTGTCCCTTTTTACAGTGGAAATTGGGGTACACACTCCCAGAACACACAGCCCTGCTGGGAGCTCCCAATATAGGACATGAAAACATGGGTGAAGGGTAACCACGCTCCCCGATGCTTTGTGCCACCAGGGTACGTCCTAACCCCATTGATAAGTAAAGGTTCAGGGATCCCTCTACTCTCCACACAAGGCCCAGTGAGGAGTCCCCCTTTCCCGCACAATCTATGTGCTAGGTACCCAGGGCTTCCCAATACATAATGGGGCTTACCCCTGGCCCTCTTACCCAGAAGCGAACTATGGGTGCCCAAGGGTCCCTGGAAACATCCCATCAGAGGCCCTGGCCCCTTTTTACAATTGCTGCTGCTTTGCTGCTTCTGAAAGCCTGTCCTGCTTACTGCTATCTCAGCAGTGCCTCCAAATGTAACACGTCTCCCTCCCCCCCCCCCCCCCAACACACCAAATCTCACATAGGGACTAGTGCTGGGAGATTGGCATATTACCAGGTGTGTGGTGCTATACCTGTAGGCTGCAGGAGTACTGAGTCGTCTGCTAGTTGGTAATGAGACAGGAACAGGACCGGCTTAGTCAGATCTCTGGGTTCTTCTTACTGTTTGGTCTCAGCACCTGCAGCTGTGATGGAACCCAAGGTGTGTGGGTGTCAGCCTCCATCACTGCACTCCTTACCTCTCCTGCCCAGGAACTGAAACCAGGCATAGGTATATTTGCGTACGCAGACCGTAGGCCGCGCATGCGCAGAACGGCGAAAATGCCGGTTTGCGCATGCAGAGAACTGAAAATCGCCGGATCGGTTTTCCGGCGATTTTCACTATACGGCGGGCCCCTAGAACGGAACCCGCCGTATACCTGGGGCGAGAGAGAGAGAGAGCGAGAGAGCGCGAGAGAGAGATTGGAGTAGCGCCTTAGTATACCTGATTTGGATATTGATTAGCTGTGTCCGACAGATTTAGATATCAAGGCTATCTGACCAACTGATCCGCAATCCCTCAATGTCCAGGTAGCCTTATTCCCGCAATGTTATACATTGGAGGGAGGTGTTCCCTACCTGTCTTCTGGGTTAGGGGGGGGATTCCGATGTCTTCCGTGTGAAGCTTGAGTCAGATCTGGAAGAAAGCAGTACAGTATAGGTTATTTCAGTGTAGTTTAGGGCAGTTAAGATATATAGGGTAAATAAGAGATCCAGATTCAGAGAGAGTGTGGGTGACAGAGAGAGAGAGAGACAGAGAGAGTGTGGGGGAGAGAGTGTGTGGGGGAGAGAGTGTGTGGGAGAGAGAGAGAGAGACAGAGAGAGAGTGTGGGAGAGAAAGAGAGAGTGAGAGTGTGGGAGAGAGAGAGAGCGCGAGAGAGAGATTGGAGCAGCGCCTTAGTATACCTGATTTGGATATTGATTAGCTGTGTCCGACAGATTTAGATATCAAGGCTATCTGACCAATGAATCCTTTATAAAGCAACTAACCTACAATAAATTGTAAACTGGACTATATGACATAATAAATTTATAATAAATCACATCAAAAACTATTAATAAAGAAAATAATACATAAATGAAAAATAATAATATAGTGTGTATAAAAACCAGATAACAACTTAAAGTCCACAAATGTACTTAGTCCACTGGAGACTTGCAACCCGAATGTAAGGATCACCAAATCCCAAAGATATCTGCAAAAAAACAAAACAAAAACAGGCGCACTCCTAGTGTAATAAAGTATTAAAAGTTTTATAGGACTGTAAAATATAAAAAACGCACTCACAAACAGAGTAAAATTTAAAGCATGTGTAACACCTTTTCCCACCCCCAATCGCAGATAGGGACCATGTGGGGAAATCTACACTTGTGTTACCGGGTGTGGTGCGTTAACTGATAGGATCACAGAAGGCCTGAACCTCAGCCACTGGGAACCTGGGATTACCTGATCATTCGTACACAGCGCCTCCACCCGTAAGGGTTCCAACCTGAGTGGGATGGTCCTCTTACAGGAACCACAATAATAAGGCACGCACACAGTGTATGCTAACACCTGTTTTACTATTGCTACTAATAACCTTGGTACCCTGTACCACACAGCAGGATGCATATAACCAAACACATGGAAGTGCACCGGGTGCACACATCACCATAGATATTCCCTCCTCCAAAGTACTTGGGTGCTGGACACCAATTCCCTGATGTCCCTTTATGTCCACACCCAATCAATGTGTTGGAGATAGCGCTATCCCTTGACATGTTGGTGCACTACTATAGATACCTGCCCGGGCTCCTGCCACGGGTGCCGCAATACAACTGGATTGGATCTGCCTGATCCGACGCGACGTCCTCCTACGCGTGGGGTGAATTCCAGCGTGGATAATATCACCATGCACCGCACCGTCTCCACCTTGAGTGGATCAGTATGCTGCCGGCAGGCCGCAGTCACTTCTTGGCGTGGCCTCCGTGAAGATAGTCTCTATAAATAGAGGGGTCTGAGCCCAGACCCAGGAATCAGACTGCGTGCCACTGAGTGCTTCCTTAACTTAACCCAAACAGCTAAAGGGGCAGAACCACTCACATAGGGCCTGTCCCTGAAGCAACCACAAACTGGGGCAATGGTAACAATTATCTGGGGCCGATGGGGGTAACTGGCCTAGTGCAAGGGGCTACTGTTCCCTTGCACCCTCACTCACCCAGCTCACTGCTCCAACTCTCTCACTGCCAGCCCGCGAAATGTATCTATCTGCTCTTGCCGAGAATCCTTGCCCTCATTGGCTGTTCTGGAGCACCTGGTGTTGTTGTCCCTAAGCCTCATGGGAATTGTAGTGCCGTGGAGGCTACTATTGTATATGGGCCGCGTGCGCGATCCCACTGCGCATGAGCGACTCTCTAATGGCCGCCGCCACTCCCGCACTCATCTGCGCATGCGCGACCACTGCGCATGCGCGTGCATATACAATGGCGGCCCCCGCTAGCCGGGTGCGCCGCAGAGCCTCCCAAGCCTCGGAGCGCTCTCTGCTTCGGCCCCCACCCTTGCGAACAACCGTCGGGTCCGTCGCTGGCTCCGGCGGCACCCGCGACCGCACTGAAGGCAAGGAGGGGGGCTCTGGGAGCCCAAGGGGACCAAGGCTACACATGTATGAGATATACTCAATCGCCAGAGAGCTGCAGGGGGTCCACGCCAAAACGTCCTGTTGGTGCCACCTCTGATGTGTCCGTTGATATAGCAGGATGTATTGGTGCTTCAGGAACCGGATGATGTCAGACTCGGTGTCTCGGTCAGAGACTCCCCCCGGCTACACCTCCTTCAGCTACCACTGCTCACCAGCAGACAACCGCATTACCGGAATGACGGCAGTCCCATGCAAATTTGCAATAACCTCAGAATGAGCTCTCCTTTCGTGTAGAATAAAATCAGCTACAAACTCGCCACTTTGGGAAACGCCCTACGCGTTTCGTCACTGAAGACTTCGTCAGGCTTAGGAGTATATCTCATACACGCTTTAAATTTTACTCTGTTTGCGAGTGAGTTTTTTATATTTTACAGTCCTATAAAACTTTTTATACTTTATTACACTAGGAGTGCGCCTGTTTATCTTTTGTTTTTTTTGCAGAGATATATTTATATACAGTGTTCGACAAAATCACCCAAAAATCTACTCGCCCAACCAAACAATCTACTCGCCACCTAGTCCCGACCCCAACCCCGCTTTAAAATAAAATATATAAATAAAATAAATTTAATAAATTCCTAGTCAGAACAACATTCGTTTTTGACATAAATGTATTTATTGTATTACATTATACTACAATTAGTCCTTGTTACACGTGTGTGTGAGTGTGAGTGTGTGTGTGTGTGTGTGTGTGTGTGTGTAAATGTTGGATCTAGAAATAAAAGCCAGGTGTGAATGACTAGTTTCCTGAACCCCTTAACCAGTGTCTGGACGTCCCCGCTTTACAATATCTAAAGCAGCAATCCCGTCTGGGATCTTACCTGATCCGCAGTCCCTCAATGTCCAGGTAGCCTTATTCCCGCAATGTTATACATTGGAGGGGAGGTGTTCCCTACCTGTCTTCTGGGTTAGGGGGGGGTTCCGATGTCTTCCGTGTGAAGCTTGAGTCAGATCTGGAAGAAAGCAGTACAGTATAGGTTATTTCAGTGTAGTATAGGGCAGTTAAGATATATAGGGTAAATAAGAGATCCAGATTCAGAGAGAGTGTGGGTGACAGAGAGAGAGAGAGACAGAGAGAGTGTGGGGGAGAGAGTGTGTGGGAGAGAGAGAGAGAGACAGAGAGAGAGTGTGGGAGAGAAAGAGAGAGTGAGAGTGTGGGAGAGAGAGAGAGCGCGAGAGAGAGATTGGAGCAGCTCCTTAGTATACCTGATTTGGATATTGATTAGCTGTGTCCGACAGATTTAGATATCAAGGCTATCTGACCAATGAATCCTTTATAAAGCAACTAACCTACAATAAATTGTAAACTGGACTATATGACATAATAAATTTATAATAAATCACATCAAAAACTATTAATAAAGAAAATAATACATAAATGAAAAATAATAATATAGTGTGTATAAAAACCAGATAACAACTTAAAGTCCACAAATGTACTTAGTCCACTGGAGACTTGCAGCCCGAATGTAAGGATCACCAAATCCAAAGATATCTGCAAAAAAACAAAAGAAAAACAGGTGCACTCCTAGTGTAATAAAGTATTAAAAGTTTTATAGGACTGTAAAATATAAAAAACGCACTCACAAACAGAGTAAAATTTAAAGCATGTGTAACACC